>NW_009259588.1:6380434-6382959 GCF_000687185.1 Egretta garzetta
TTTCGGGTTGCGCGCCCTACAGCTTGGGCCGCCAAAAGCTGGGGGTGCGGGCCGGCAGGCATCTTCACCTTCAGCCTTGGGGGTTGTGGGCAGTACTGTTACCAAGAATCAGACCTGCTCTTTTAGAAGAAGTAGTAGTAATAAAAAGCAACTGGCGAAGATGCTGGGGAGAGCTTCCCACGGCACAGGGTGCCCCGGGCTGGGATCCCTTCAGGAGGAAAGCTGGAGTGGTGGGGTGCGTTTCACCCTCACTTTATGTTAGCCGCCCGCGACCTGCCACCTGCTGCTGCGTGGCCTGCGCCGGCAGAGCCCGGCCGTCACCCCGCCGCCGAGGCTGCCTGGGGCTCCGTGTCCCTGCTGGCCCAGGGCCACTGGTAGCCAGGGTATTGCTGTAGTTATTTCTCAGCAGGGATCAGGAAAGACCCTGGGAAATCCCATGAGGATTGCCTCTACAAAAAAGATGGCTGCTTCAGATTTGAAGGTGCCTTCTCGTTTACCTCACATAACCCCAAGGTTAACAAAGGATTTAGTTTGACTACTGAAGGAATTACGCTGTGTTGGGGGATGGAAAGAGGATTAAGCTTTTCTCCAGGAGAAGCGGAGTTGTAAGAGAGAGAGACCAAGACAAATAAAGTGAGGTAGAAAGACATGACTGGAAAGGGAAGCGGGGTGGCCATGTTTGTTACAGGCCTATGGCCAGGGATTTTGAGGGCAACAACTAAGCAAAACTTTTTTGCCATTATGAAGGTGTCAGATTGGAGAGGCCCTCTCAGTAGAAAGGTAATCTCAGGCTAGTCATTCTTAATTTACAAAGAATGGTATCCCAGCTGAGTAACTCCTCATCATGTGCAATTACTGCTCACAAGGCCTATAGGCCCTTTCTGACCATTTGCTTGGGGACTTACGGTCCCTCTTTAAAATCCAGTATGCTGGCCTGGCAAACAGGTGGAGCTGTGCTCCACCGAGTGACACATGGCTCCTTCAAGTGCAGTGTTATGTATATTTAGCTGTGTGCAGGCTGTGGAAAGAAGGGCTGCTGGGAAGGGAAAACGATAGGAGGAACATGAGCTGATATGGCAGGGTTGTAACGGGTGGCTATGATGAACTGTTAAAAACATTTCACATGAGAAAAGGTTCATGTCATGAGGGGGGTCAGTGAAAACCGATGAAGGTTAAGAAATCGGACACCATCACTGAGGCTGTAGCAACAGGAATAAACAGTGTCTGTGAGAGCCAGATGTGAAATGGACAGCACCAGTCTGCTTCAGAACAGGAATATAAATAAATAGTTCTGGCAGAGGAACAGAGGCAGCATACTACAGTGCCTGTTACCCAGCAAGCTGCTGCTTTGAAGCTTGTATCAGCAAGCGTCTGCTTCTCTGGTGTGAATGCCTCATTTTGTGCAAGGGTTGCTTTTTATGCAGTAACTAGGATTAAGTCAGCTTCTTAGAGAGGCAGTTTGGGGTGTTTGCAGCTCTTCTTGTAGATCTGCTATGTTGGTACTTGTTTTTGATTCCTTGCACTGTTTTCATTTTCCATGATTGCTTTTTTGAAAAGACACCAGAAAATCTGAAGCTTGAATTCAAGTGTCAAAATTGGTTGAAGCAATGATTGGAGTGGGAGCAGCATTATCCGTCTGTGGGGTCTTGGTACTCATGTAGCCTGCTATTCTTGCCTTTGCTGGACTTGCCTCTGCAGGCTGTCCATTTTAAGTTCACCAGCCAAGTGTCCTGTAGGAAGTCTAGTCATTAATTTAAATTTGTGAATTCAAATAAGTCCAGGGAGCTTTAACAGAACAGCCAATGTCCTAGCACTTTCATATGTTGAAAGTCTAGGTAGGAGTTGCAAAATCCATTTCATTATTTTCTTTGTAAAGAAACTTTTACTGTTGTTGAGTGATGGTGAGCAATCCTAAAGTCAGAAGTTATTTTCTCATAATGTGTAGAACAATAAGCTATAAATTAGCTCTTACCGCTCAGGAAGAAGATGAAGAGATCATCAGAAGTGCTACTAGAGGAACTAAGGAAAACCAGTTAGCTTTGTGATGCTCCTTCATCACAGTTCTGGTGATCCTTTCACAAGAACAGCATAATATGCTAAAATAGATAGAGAGAATGGCAGCCAGGATGATCAGCAGTATTGACTGTTTTCCACATGACTATTTGGTATGGAGAAGCAGCAGCTCTGGAGGATATGCTAGAAGTCTGTGAAGTGAGGAGTCGAATGGAAAAGGTGAAACAGAGAAGTGGCTGTTGATTGTCTCTCACAAAAGAAGAAGTAGGAAGCACCGAATGCGATTATCCGGCAAAGGTCATAGTTTTTATGCCACGTATAATTCTTCTTCAGAATTTATTGTTACGGGATATTGGAGAGGCTAAATGTGTGAAGGATTAAAAAAATTACAAGGCTAGTTCTTTGTCCATGAGTGGCTATTTAGCACATTGGATTGGAGGATACCTTTGTCTTTGGAGGTCTCTAAGCATCAGCTTCTTGGGACCTGGGAAGGTAAGCTAGGGGAAGGGTCC
>NW_009259588.1:6382969-6393250 GCF_000687185.1 Egretta garzetta
CAAAACGTGCCTTGTCCTTATATTCCCTTACCAGAGATCTGGTACTGGCTGTTCGGAGAACTAGGGCACCATGTAAACATCTCTGACCCAGTGTGCCATTTCTCCTGTTCTTATAGAACAAAAGCCTCATTAGGGGAAGCCCCACAATTATCCCTCATAAATGCCTGCCATTACAGTATTACAAGTTGTGTGGATAGTTGCATGATACCCATCTGGCTGGCTGGCTAAAGGAAGTCACATATGAGAAGTTACAGTAAGTGGAGGTGAGAATCACTAAAGGAGTAATGGCCTGCATAGCTTTGCATCTTCCCTCAGACTTTTCTTAAACGTACTCTTACTTTCTACTTCTTTCCTAAGTTAATTTAAAAGATATGTTTTTCCTCTGTAAAACTGTAAGGCAGTGGTTCTGGTACTATTGCCTGTGTAGAACAGATTGTGTGATACTTGGCCTTTTTTTCCTTGGTTCTAGTTAATAAATTGCGTTAAAAGGGAGTAAAATAAAACATTTTCATACTTCTTTCATACTTATCTTCTTCATACTATTTTCTCATGTTAGCTGCAGCTGAAATTCCCGTAAGTATGTTATGCCATCAGTGACGGGTGGAGAATTGGGCCTCTCTGATAGTAAATGTGAAGAAGGATGAGTCTGTTAAGATATATCTTAACTTGTTCACCAAAGTGACCCTTCCCTTATGGGCTTATACAAAATGAGAACATGTTTCATAATATATCACTGAGGCACCAACTTCTTTCTCGAATACAAATCAGTAATAAATCCCCCACCATATTAATCAATCAGAATGTAGCCTGCAATAGGACAGTGCTCAAAATATGTTGTAAATAAATAATCAAAGTCCTATATTTTTTCTATTGCTTCCTTTCTTGATTTCAGTTTAGTTCAGGTCTCTGAATGTTCCTGGATGAAAGCTGTAGTGAGGAGTAATGAAAACTATGAAAGAGCCTTCATTTTCACTGTTACTGAAGAGACTAACCTCTTACAGTTGCACATTTCTTAGAGGGTTTTTTTTCCCCTTTTGCATGATGCTAAATAGACCAGTGGGAACTGATCTAAATTTGATATTACCTCTTGCAAATGTAAGGAACAAAAAGCCTGATGTTACTGTGATCATTTGAAGATGCTGGAGAAGAAATGACTTGGAAGGTGAAGGCTGATGCAGTTGTAAGAAATTAACTTAGAAACTAGCAGCCTCATGGTTTAATAAGCCAGGGTATGATTTTTCATAGTATATGGCAAGAGTGCTGGTAGCCATAGACAAAAGTAAGAGCTTGCTTTATTGTATTGTCATTTACATTAAAGACTGGAACAAAGCCATTTATGCCATGGGAGTTCCAGTTCTGACTTCTGTGGGGTTAGGACTTCAACATGGGTTTCTCAGGCAGCCAAACAAACAGCTGAGGTTACTTCTGTATAAAACAATCCACAGTCCTTATTGTCCTTTCTTTCCTTTCCAGCCCCTTCTGACTGGTTTCTTTTTTTTTTTTTTAATTTTGATTCTCTTTGGCAAGAACTGTTTTTAACACAGAAAACATTATTTTGCTTTTATATTTTCTTTCTTATTTGGAAGGCAGGAGTTGTAACAGAATAAATAAATGAAGTGAGATAGTAGTGGAATGAAAGGAGCAAGAACAGGAAATGTGGGGAAAATTAAGCAGCAATGTCCAAACTTGCTGTATCTGAAGTCAGTGGAAAAACTCGTGTTAGATTGCAGTCAATTACTTAAAAGAATGTGTGCCTATTCATTGCAGGTCGACCTCACGCGCACCTTCACCTTCCGCAACTCGAAGCAGACATACACAGGAATTCCCATTATAGTGGCGAACATGGACACTGTGGGGACATTTGAAATGGCTGTGGTTATGGCAAAAGTAAGTTTTGATTCTCCTTTCTGCAACAACTGGGAAGCCACTGGGTGATAGTGAGCAACCTTTGGTAATTTTTAGCTTTGTTTGTCGGAGAACAGCGGGGCATGAGTTAAAAAATCCAGAACAAGAAGGTGTGGTTTCACTGCAAAGCAGCTGTGCTTTTACAGCAGTACAGTTACCAGGGACAGGGCTCCAGATATAACATAGTTTTAGTGGAGATGCTTGCTGGGAAGCTTCCATCTTGGGTGTAGCTCAGCTTCAGGTGGAGCTTTAGAGCTTAGTTTTTGAGGTCTATATTGTGCTCCCTTCCAGAAAAAAATTTATTAGCTGACCGTGGTTTTGAAAGTGTAGGTTACTGGATAAAGCTGCAGCAGTCGGGAATCACTAGTAGTTAGTTAGCCTCTGGCCTCAAGGCTCACCTTAATTTCTTGCAGTGCTAAAGCACATTCGAAATATTGACCATAACAATGAAACACATCAGAAACTTGATCCTGAAAGGTTGACTAAGTGTGCTAAGTTACCTTTGAAGAGCCATTTGGAGTTGCCTGGTCTGTTATTCACTATTACTGTTTCTTTCAAGCAGGATGAGCCTATACTTAAAATGGGAATTTCTGCTATCTCATTATTCTGCAGCTGAGGGAGAGATGACTAACTTGGACATTAATACCAGTTTTCTTATTTTTGCCAGCATGCAATGTTCACTGCAATTCACAAGCATTATTCTCTGGAAGAATGGAAACTGTTTGCTGCCAATCACCCAGAATGCCTTGAGGTACATTTTCGTACTGTAAATTATTATGGTTTATTGCTTTCTTCTGAACTTACATACACTGGAGTCTCTTGGGAATACTGTTGTCAAGTGAGATTTTGGGGAATGAAGATATTTGCTGTTTTTAAACGCATCAAGGGAAGTGACTTGTCCTGATTTAAAAAGAATAGCTATGTGAGTCCATTAGGAAAGCACTTATATTAAGATGGAAAAAAGAAAAGTTTATATATGCCTGGAATGGAAACAGAGAAGTATCCTGAACACAGAAGAAGGAAAGACTTGGGAATAGGTCTCACTGCCCTGCTTCTGTTGCTGTTTGGAACTGTGGTAGTGTTGGTGAGGGAGAAGCCCAAGACCACAAATGCAAATAGCCTTGGGTAGCCCAACCACAAGCTGGCCCTGCATGCCCTTGTGCTAGGCAGAGTCTTTGCTATCAGGTGTGCAAGCGGACCTGGAGCCTGTGGGCTGGAGGGCCCCAGGTGTTGGGCCCAAGCAGGGATGAGCATTGAAAGTTGTCAGAGTGCGTGTTCCCCATTTACCAACCTGCACTAGAGCTCACACTGCTGTGCTGCCCCACTGGTTCACAGGGTCTGAGCCTGAGCCATTACAGAGAAACACCATTTAGTAAATTTAAACATTGACTTAAGTTCCAACTTTTTTGTATCCATATTTCTTCTGTGTTCTTCTGGCAGGCCCCTACACCAGGAGAGGCAGTATAAGAGCGTGCCTGGCTGTCTCCCCTCCTCCTCTGAGTTCGGTGCAGTTTTCAAACTTTTTCTGCATAGAAAAGAATACTAGACAGCTGTATTGTATCTCTCTACCTGTGTCACGTTTTAGAATTACATTATAAAGACTGTTGATTACAGGACTGTCTGAAAGCCAGCCTATCATTTAGGTTCATCAGCGTTGCTTATATGCCACTATAGGGTAGAAAGTGGTCCCAGGAATATCCTGTGTCTGAACACTTTGGCACTTCGCTCATTTGTGGTTCATAATCACTGGCGTAGGATCTTCTAGTGTTTAAATACCGACTTGCTCTGTGACCTTGGATTTCTGTGACCTTGGATCTCTGCAGAGGTTTTGTGGGTCGACAGCTGTGGAAACTATTTTTCTATTGGAAGGAACTCATAGGAAGACAGAGGAGGAAGCAATCTGCTTGTTTTCAATGGTAGCTGACCCTGCTTGAGCAAGGGGGTTGGACTACACAGTCTCCAGAGGTCCCTTCCAAAGTCAACTACTCTGTGATTCTGTAGATCAAGGGAATGTTTGGTGAACTTAAAGATCCAGATTCTACTCTCTGACAGTGCCCCAAATTTTGCCACTCTGCCTTCCTGGAAATATACCAAATTAGGGCTTCTTCTGTGTTTGTGTTAATATGAATAGGGCTGAGCCTTCATCCATCTCAAGTGATTATATTTGCCCATGAGAATCCACTTGTGAATGAAGAGCTGATGAAATGCTAAGTTTGCTTTCTTTTAGAGCCTTTAAGCAAAACAGAAGTAACACATTGATATTCCCAGGAAGGTATTTATTTCATATTATATTGTATGATTTTTCACTAGTTGCCAGCACAAGTCCTCCCAAAACTATGCAGAAAAAGACATACAAAGTGTATGTTTATCCCAAAGTGTGTTTTTATAAATTACTACTCCCTTTTCTTCTCTCCGTTTTTCTAGCATGTAGCAGCAAGCTCAGGTAGTGGAAAAGCTGATTTGGACAAGTTAACAAGTATTCTGGAGGCCATTCCACCTATCAGATACATCTGCCTGGATGTGGCAAACGGCTATTCAGAGCACTTTGTGGAGTTTGTGAAGTCTGTCCGTGCCCTATTTCCACATCACACCATTATGGTAAGTGTGTAGAAAGAGTGGAGGGGGTATGTGGGAATTCTGCCCAGGAACAGGGCCTGGAGTTTGGTTGGTAGGCACCAGAAGCTTTGTGGTAGCTCCATCAATTTCTGAGTCCTCATTAAAAAAAAAAAGGAAAAGAAAGGAAGAAAGAAAGGAAGTAAGTCTGACTCAAACATCTTGTCTTCCAGACAAATACATGTGGACAGATACTCATCTGAGAATGTGCAGGGCAGCACCATGCATCTACCCTTTAAGTTCAGCAAGATGTTGACTCTGAGCCAAATGACAACTATTTAATAACATGTTGGCATTGTCAGTCTTCCATTGCTGATAATTTCTGTGGGAATATTTGGTGTGTGCTCTGATACAGCAGTTTGATGTTGGCATGGCAGGCTGGGTGGGTCCAATTTTTTTCCTACTCACATCCTCCTTCCCACACCAAATGTGACCTCTAATCATAAAGTGTGTAGGCTTATTTTGTTGATTCTAAGCTGAGGTTTGCTGCGGGAATGCGCCGACGTTTCTGGCCAGTTGAGGCCAATGGCTGTTTTCATCTATTATATCACTATGAGGAGAGACTAGACTAATCCTTGCCTATGATAAGAAACATAGGGGTGTTGTGCAATTGTGAATGTGGTCATCAGGGAGCAAAACAGCCAATGCCAGGGCTTTTCATGTGCCATCTGTGATGTTACTAGCCCTTCTCAGAGCGCTAATGCCATGCTTCCTCCAGTCCTTTTGCACTAAGAGTAGGGCGTTTGTATCGACATGGGACTACTTGCAGCAGAGCCCTACTGCTCCTGCTTGTTTCCCAGGGCCCTTAAAGAAATGGGTCTGAATTTGTTTCCATGATAATAGCAAAAATTCTCAAAAAAGCAGCAGATTCTTAATGAGACTACCAGCCTTTCTTCAAGACAGTGCAGCAAAAAATCATGTGTAGGCAACACTTTCTCACTTGTCCATGCTAGACACAAAGCTTCACGCATGTAAAGTAAATGTGAAGTAGAAGTGGTCATAAATGCACACTCTGACTTGGTTCAATAGGGAACTGCACATTCAAGCAGCTCAGAGGAGACTACATTCCTTCCTTCCTCCCATGTCGGACGAAGGCAGTGTTGTTGCCTCTGAATGATAGTGGCATTGGAAAATGGAAGTGGGCTGGAATGCCTGTGGGGTTCTGGGTTACCATAGGCTAATGAATAGGCATCACTCAACAGCAGATGTGGGAACCTGTTTGCTATGGCCGTGTTTCCCATGGCTTTGGGAAGAGCTTTTGGAAGCATGAAATTTTGAGCTTCCTGCTCCACATTCACTGCAGTGAGGGAAGGAGCTGTTTCTTTGGTTTGGATCTGAAGTATTGTCCCTTGTGACGTGATTACTCCAGTGTCTTTGGCTTGAAGAGTTGTGGGAGGGAGCTTAAACCACATAGTTAAAAAAAACCCTTCCGTATCAGGAGTGGAAAGAAAATTGTGTGTCATCCCCTCCTCCACCTCCCCACAGACTGCTGACTTTGCTGACTGAGGAGGGAACTCAACCTAGATGAATTGCCCAGAAGGCATAGGAGGTCAATGTCAGAGTCAAGTATCAAGCCTAGATTTTAGTCCAAGTCTCATCCCACATCTGTTAAGCTACCTTCTTCGTTTCTCTGCTTCTGTGACTAAGGTTATTTTTACTTCATGCCTCACTGTCCTGACAGAACCACTTGCTTGAGCACATACACAGCCCTGACTTGTTCAGTTGCCTTAGAATCATAGAATCATAGAATCATAGAATGTTTAGGGTTGGAAGGGACCACTAGTGGTCATCTAGTCCAACCCCCCTGCAATGAGCAGGGACACTGCTAACTAGATCAGATTGCTCAGAGCCCCATCCAACCTGGCCTTCTCTGATTGTAGTTTCTTTCTCTGAACATGATTTAGTATGGGTCATGTTTTTCATCTCCTGCACAGGGATAATTTCCATTCCTAAAAGCAAAACATGGTAACAAACTTGGGGTGTTCAAAACCTTCTGTTTTCCAAAGCCTCCAGAGTCTGTGCAGTCCCTGAAATTCTCTGATTCAACTAGGGACACACACCTCTACCCCACTTGCAAATGAGTTTAGTTTACACTCTGTGCCAGAATGGCCCTTTGAAGCTATTCCTGGCTAAAATACAGGAGCTTATCTAGGTTCCTTTTTATGATACTCTGGAAGACGTGTCCTGCTGCTACCTGTTCTGTCTGCTTTGATGTCTCTGTGCTATGCCTGCAGTATGCTCTCTGCTGCTGTGGCTTTCAAACAAAAGGGTTAGCAGTTAAATAGAAGGTATAAAAATAAAGAAGCTTTCTCATAGCTGAAAGTGATCTCTGGGACCTTGCGGGCTGTCTTGTTTGCTTTCCTCAGCATGATCATTCATTCCACAGTCAGCTGCAGCACAGCACATAACAGTAACCCAACCCTGGGTCTCAGGGAATCTATGTTCCCAGGGGCCATGTAATGGGTTCAGCTCTGAGGCTGAAAGGTGATGTGCAGAGCAACTGTCGTTAACGTATTATTGCTGTGGCCAATACTCCAGTGCAGATGGAGGATGTCTCTTGTGTAACTATCTTTCAAATGAATGTTTTCGCCTTTTTAAATACTTGCTTTTATAATCACATTACCTTATTTTCTTCTGCCTGGCTCTGACACAAGCTCTTTTCACTCCTGCTTTTCATATTAATTTACAAAGAAGATCAATTGCTCCACAGAACACAAAGGATAGAATTGTAGAATCATGTAGGTCGGAAAAGACCTTTAAGATCATCAAGTCCAACCATTAACCTAACACTGCCATTCCACCACTAAACCAAGAGACAAAGGGAAGACAAACAGGAGCACAAAGGTACAGTATGACTTCCCTTAAATCACTCATTAGATTGAGGATGGAGGAAGAAGCAGAATTCAAATCTCCTGAGTGTCTGAAATGCAGCACTCCTCCCCAGAATCAAGAGTAATGGTCCAGTGGGGTGTTTTGCTGTAGTGCAGCCTCATGTGCTTGGGTTGCGCCTACTCGCTGAAGTCTAAAGCAAAACTTCAGTTGACATTCATGATGGAGGGTCAGAGCCTTTATATTACAATAAGCGTAGTCCTTAATTATTAGTGCAATTGTAGACGTTAGGGTTCTTCCATTTCACTGGAAGTCTGTTTAGCAAGCTAAGACATCTTTGCCAGCAAGCTTTGCCAAGTTTTTACCCTGAATTTTTCTTTTCATAGTGTTCTGTGTTCATTATACAGAAGAAACCCTAGGGAGTGGAGCAGGGAGCGTGGCAGGAAGGAAGAAGCTGGGGCAGGAGCGCACTTGCGGGTGCAGTAGCACCCACAAGATGTGGTCCAGAGAGGGAGGCAAGCAGAACCGCAAAAGCAGGAGCAGAGAGAAACAGCAGGGGCCAGAAACCGTTGGCTCCCCTTGGAGTCAGTAGCAGAACTTCTCAGGACCTTAGTGGAGGCAGAATTCAGTCAGAGAAAGCCATGCAGACTGCTCCCAGTTTATCTCTGGAACAAGCAGCAGAGTCAGGGCTGGGGTCTCAGAGCGGGGGCCAGCTGGGATCCCAGGGTAAGAGACAGTGATGCTGCCGAGGCTGTCTTGGGTCAGTCACAATACTGAGTGCAAACACCCACGTGGTATAGCTCAGCCTCACAAGGGGCATCATCTCTCCATCTTACGGTAAAGCACCCCTTGCTGTGGTGGGTGGGAAGTGTCCTTTGGCAGTGTTCCTGATAGTGTGGAGGCACAGACTGTGCTTTCCTCTATGATACAAGAAGAAAGTTTGAGAACTGTTGTCACAGACACTTCTCCCCAGCTTGATCCATTGCCATTTGCCAGCAGCTTTCAATCAGTGCAGCAGTGTTCCTGTCTTAGTCAGTGTGAGTCGATATTTATAGCAGGCTTTTATGAGGCACAGTATCAAATGCCTGACTGAAATTCAGAGGCAATGCCCTACTGCGTTCACTAATTTTGTATCTCTGTCAGAGAAGCTGTAGCCTTTATAATCCTGTTAGGTGAAATCTTGATCCCATTAAAGTCGGTAGTGAAGCTCCCTTTGACTTTTCTGAGGCCAGGATTTCCCTCAGGACTGACCCACAGTTCAGTCATCCTGGATGCTGCTGGAATGAGCCAGGGTGACACTCACGTGAAACCTCACACTGAAAGATGGTACAGCTGAATGCCGCCCTGAGTGTGTAAGGCCAGGCCCACAGCCAGGATGATTTGTTGTAGCCCCTAATGACTGACTGCACTGAAAGCATGGTGGTTTACCTGACTTTCAGTTGTTACTGATGCTGTTATTTTGCTGCTGCCAGGGGTAGCAAAGTTTGATTAGCAGTAAGGTAATTACTGGGCTATATCTCTTCAAGAAAACCAGTTCTGCAGAAGATTATAAATGCATTGGTACATGGGCTTATCATTAAGATGAACATGGTTTTCACTAATACCATACTTCCACCAATTACTGTGTTCCCTAACTACTTGCCCAAATACACTACAAAATATATTGTCTGTGGTTGCTTCTTTGTACAAGTTCCAATTACTTGCTTTATATTCTTAGTTATTTTTAAGGGGGTTTCATCTCTGTAGTCTCAGTCTTTCTATGTTCACCTTTTCAGATTTTTTTTAGATGGAGTATTCTGGCTTTACCTTGCAGGCGGGGCTTTCAAAAGCCCTTTTGCCTCTATCCGGCTGGCATCAATGGTAAAGAAAGCATTGGTTTCAGTGGAAGTAGAGTTCAGCTGGGTGTGAGGAAACAGCTTTCCCTGCTCTTCAGCTGTGATACTAGGGTCTCTTTGCATACAGATAGCTGTGCTTCTCTTGTAGTGGGGTATTTTGTGCTCTCTGAGGTCTGCAAAAGGTACCTAAAAGAAGCAAGCCTGTCATTGGCAGGTTGGAGTCTGCTATGTAGAGCTCCACGTCTTCCCTGAAAATTTGTGAAGGATCTGCAGATTCAGAAAGACAGAAACCACTGATGTGTGTACATGCATTCCAGGAAAAAATGTATGCTGGGGACATAAGTGCTTTTCCCTGCTAGGATGAGCATTTTGAATCAACATATGCAGTTCCAGCATTCTCTAGCAGTAACTTAACGTTAAACGTCTGGTTAGCATTTCTGAAGAGACAGTTTGACAGCCTGCTATGCTCTGCTAATAAGAAGACACTTCTGTTTAAGTTAGATACATATTTGAACCCAAATCTCCCAGAGCCACTGACTTTAATACTCGTTTGTTCCTGTTTATGTATCTATTGCATGTACTCCAATATTTCACCAAGTTGTAATGTGCTGCGTGTCATACTGCACAGGTAGTCATCTACTTTCCAGATGTAAATTGCTTCCTTAATGTTGTAAGCAGCATACTCTCCGTCACCCCACCTAGGAGTTTACAACACTTAGCATAACAAATTACCACTGAGCAGAAAGGAAGCAGCACTTAGCTGGAAACACTGCACCTATTATATCTATATTATATATAGATATTAAAATTATATCTTTATTTCCCGACTGTTCAATTTTATTTTGTTTTATTTTTAATCAATATCATGCAGTTTTGAGCAAAGTTAAGTGGTCCTGTGTCATAGACCACAAATTGCTGTCTAACAGTATCACTGTTTTTATAAGTGCCTCAGGTGGTGGCTTGTCAGCTGTTTCAGGCTAATAAAAGGAGGAAGTAAAATTCATTAAAAATAAATAATTGGTGAAATAGGAGCCAAAAATCAGTAAGTGGAGAATAGGCCTTGCCCAGTATTCCC
This sequence comes from Egretta garzetta, assembly GCF_000687185.1. Lineage (NCBI taxonomy): Eukaryota > Metazoa > Chordata > Aves > Pelecaniformes > Ardeidae > Egretta > Egretta garzetta. The sequence goes on from NW_009259588.1 coordinate 6,393,227, forward strand.
TGGGTAGCTCCTGTTGACTTCAGC
>NW_009259588.1:6393803-6428499 GCF_000687185.1 Egretta garzetta
TAAAACCCAAGAAAACATGAAGTAAGGATTTTAAGATTTGCCTCCTGCTCTGCCCATATCAGTGCTGCTACAAACACTTGCTAAGCGCAGGAATATCATTACCTAAGAGGTTTTCTGAACACCTCTAGATCCTAAATTCATATCTCCACAAATGAATAGCCCATCTCAGTACAAGTGCAAAACAGGTGATGTGGGCAACTGGACTCAAGTTTCATACAAGCTTATTTTGTGCAGTTTGTCTAGTTAGGAACATGCCGGAGACATGAGACAAGCCACAGAGCAGAAATCCAAACCGTACTTGGTTTTTTAACATTTGATGGGATGATGGGCCTGATGGGATTAATCCCAGAGTACTGAAGGAGCTAGTGGATGTTACAGCAGGACCCCTCTCAATCACCTACCAAAGGTCTTGGGAGTCTGGGGAGGTCCCTGCTGACAGAAAGTTAGCCAACATTATTCCGGTTTACAAGAAGGGCATGAGGGAAGACCTGGGAAAGTACAGACCTACTAGTCTAAACTCAGTAGCTGGAAAAATTATGGAGAAGATCATACTGGATGCTACTGAAAGACATTTAAAGAACAATGCAGTATTTGAACATAGTCAACATGGGTTCACAAAGGGAAAGTCCTATTTAATTTAATATCCTTCTGCAGTAAGGTCACCCACCTAGTGGATGACAGGAAGGCAGTGGATGTAGTTTTCTGGATTTTGGTAAAGCTTTTGATACTGTCCCTCACAGCATCCTTCTGGACAAGTTGTCCAACCACGGTATGAGCCAGTAGATGGTGCGCTGGGTAAGAACTGGCTGAACGGCAGGGCGCAAAGGGTTGCAGTGAATGGGGCTACATCTGGCTGGTGACCGGTCAACAGCGGTGTTCCTCAGGGCTCAATTCTAGGGCCAGTCTGTTCAATAGTTTTATTAATGATCTGAAGGCAGGAGCTGAATGCACCATTAGCAGGTTTGCTGACGATACTAAACTGGGAGCTGCTGTTGACTCTCTTGAGGGACAAGAGGTGTTGCAGAGGGATCTAAATGGATTGGAGCATTGGGCAATCATCAATGGCATGAAATTGAACAAGAACAAACGCCAGATACAGGCGTAAGTCCGAATTGGGAGAGAAGTGGCTGGAGAGCAGCCCTGCAGAAAGGGATCTGGGTGTGCTGGTTGGCAGCAGGTTCAATATGAGTCGGCAGTGCACCCTGGCAGCCAAGACGGCAAACCGCATCCTGGGGTGCATCAAACAGCATCATCAGCCAGTCAAAAGAGGTGATTATCCCACTGTATTCAGTGTTGGTGTGGCCTCACCTTGAGAACTATGTGCAGTTCTGGGCCCCACAGTTTAAGAGGGATATGAAGGTCCTTGAAACTGTCTAGAGGAGGGCAACAAAGCTGGGGAAGGGGCTGGAAGGCATGTCCTATGAGGAGCAGCTGAGGACACTGGGTTTGTCCAGCTTAGAGAGAAGGAGGCTGAGGGGTGACCTCCCTGCTCTCTATGGCTTCCTGAGGAGGGGACATGGAGAGGGAGGTGCTGAGCTCTTCTCCTTGGTATCCAGTGCCAGGATGCATGGGAATGGCTCAAAGCTGCTTCAGTCAGGGGAGGTTCAGACTTGACAGGAGGAAGCATTTCTTTACTCAGAGGGTGCTCAAACCCTAGAACAGGCTTCCTGCAGAGAGGTGGTCGATACTCCCTGCCTGTCAGTGTTTAAGAGGCATTTGGACGATGACCTTAATATCTTCTGGTCAGCCCTGAAGTGGTCAGGCAGTTGGACTAGATGATAGTTGTAGGTCCCTTCCAACTCCTCTCCCTTCCTTTCCCTTTCCCTTTCCCTTTCCCTTTCCCTTTCCCTTTCCCTTTCCCTTTCCCTTTCCCTTTCCCTTTCCCTTTCCCTTTCCCTTTCCCTTTCCCTCCCCTCCCCTCCCCTTCCCTTTTGTATCCTGTATGAACATGGCCAATTGATGTGTCTAATAGAGGAGCTGCGCAGCTTGGTTTCAGTGGGAAAAGGGGATGTGACCCCCAGCAATGGGCTATTTTTAGTTTGGAAGAGTTGTTGTTTGTCTCGCTGTGCTTTGGGCACAGATCCAAATGTTCTAGATTTGGAAATGAACAGTCTTTCCACCACACCAGTGTAACCTCTGCTCACTTGTTTTTCAAATCCTGTATTATTTCCATGGCGGTCTCTTGGCACCATCCATCCCAACCTGTGGCTCTAGTTACAGTTTGGCTTTCCTCCAGGCTGCGGTTGCTGAAATCACCCCCACCCACCCCCCGGGAAAAGGGTTTGTGTCCCTGGTCCTCCTCACTGCATGGCCTCGCGGATGTTAGTTTTGGTGTAGAGAGGGGACGGCTAATCTGGGTGGTCTCTGGGCTGCAGGGTTGGTTTCTGCCATGGCCTGAGAGATGAGTAACAGCACGAGGTTTGTCTTTGGGAGCCAGTGGTGGAGGACGTATCGGGGATGCCCAGCAGCTGTGCCCAGTGCATGGCCACCAAGGGCAGGGACAGCCCTCCCTCAGGGCCAGCACCCTGAGGGCCTTCCTCTGAAGGATGCTGGGTGGAGGGGTGGCGGGTGGGGCTGCGCAGGGGGAATGCGGTCACCCCCATGGCATAGTGCCACCACCTGGCAACGCAGCAGTCACAATGCTCTGCGGCAGGATAAAAGGGATGTCCTCCTGTGCCTTGCTGCCAGGCTGCCTGGCTTCATCACTGGGACAGAGCTGGCCTCGGGACACCCCACACACATCTGAGAGGAAGTCCTTGAAGAGCCAGCAGAATTACCTGGAGGGGCTGAGGGAAGAAGATCGGAGGATGGACAAGGCTGCTAGAAATGAGAAGAACCACCAACAGCTGGAGGTGCCCGAGGATATCAGGCCTTTTCAGCTCGAGAACAGTGGCCAGACCAAGGGAATGCCTTCTTGAGGAGATCTTGAGGAGCACTGCAAAGCTCTCTGTCCTCATCCTCTGCAGAGCCAGGGGCAGCAGCTGTAAGAAATGGGATGCAGAGATGTTTCCAGGCCTCCGGGTGCTTTGGAGCACCCACAGGTGTCCTGCCAGGCACAGGAAGGATTCTTGCCCCCAAGGTCGATCAGGCCGGGGGCTATTGGCCACTCTGGGAAGCCCTGGAAGTGGCTCCAGGTTGAGGGAGAACAAGGCTTGGGCATCTCCTGGGAGGAGTGACCAGCCTGTGGGAGGAGGAGGCAGGTCTTGCTCACATGCTCAGGGAATAGCTGATGGCCAGCTATGGGGTCAGGAAGGAATTTTCCCCCGGGGCAGATTGGCACTGGGCCCCAGGGGTTTTTTGCCTTCCTCTGCAGCATTGAGCATGATCACTTGTCAGGCCAGGGCTCCTCTGGTCCATTTTGGCTGGGTTACTGCCTCCTGCTCGTGCACCACGAAGCTGGCCTCTCGTGCCCTGCAGCTGGGGGGAGGAAGGCTTTTTTTTCCCCCCAGGGTGAGACAGCAAGTGTCCCTGAGGGTTTTTTTGCCTTCCTCTGCAGCACTGAGCATGGCCCCTTGCCAGGGCTCCTTTGGGCCACTTTGGCTGGGGGCCTGCTGCTCCTGCTCCACGAAGGTGGTCCTCGTGCCCCGCATCTGGGGGGAGGAAGCTTTCTAGACTCCCAGGGCAGGCCCCCAGGGTGGCCCTCGGGGATTGCTTCTTGTCCTCTGCAGCACTGAGCACAGCTCCTTGTCAGGGCTCCTCTGAGCCATTTTGGCCAGGTTCTTCCCTGCTTCTCTTGCACCTCCAAGGCACTACTTGTGCCTTAGCTCATTCAGGCGCTCTTTCCCATTGCAAGTTTGTCATGGGAGTGATCTCTGCTCTTCCCTGGGCTCCATCTCCCCAGGGGCTCTTACTTGTGTAAAATAGCCTGTGCTTGGAAGGGCTCCAGGCTTGCTGGACCATGAGGAGCTGCCACTTTTCAGCTCTCCCTGTGTGCAACACCAGCACAGGGCAGGCGTGAGAGTGCTTGTCGTGGATCGCTGGTTGAGCAAGTTTTGGAAGGCCAAAAGTGTGCTTGTCATCACTACATGTCCTACTTTGGAATATACCCCATGGTACCACATACCTCTTCTACTTTTGTGTGCGGTCAGTCCTGATCCTCATTCTTCAAGTTCTTACTCTTCAGGAAACAGGGACTGCTTGGGCTATATTCCTGATGCTACTTTCTGTAGCTCCATGACTTGCCTTTCCCAGACTGCAAGGGATGTTTTTTTCAAACTAAACTGAAGAATACATCAGCCTGCTCCTGGCTGCACACGCGCATTGATGCTTATGAGTATCGGCTCTGAAAGAGATTCATAAAAATAAAAAACAACAAAAAATCCTACTTCCATTTGTAACCTTTGTGAGATGTGTCCTTGAAAGTGTTTTTGGAGCTGAAACCCCCCTGGCATTTCAGGGAAATAACCATCTCATTCAACTCAGGGTAAGTGCAGGGAATTAATTAGAATAGAATAGTTATGCTATGTTATGCATACAGTTCTTCATGCCAAGCTATGACCTAGGTCTGAGGGCTCCATGCAGGAGAGCAGCTCTCTGCAGTGCAGGGGCCAGGCCCATCCAGGAGAGAGGGGCAGAGGCGGGCACACCTACATCATCGCTCAGACAAGGACTGAAGGCCCCAGGCTGAGCTGAGACACCCTGTCCCCTGGGCCCTTGGCAGGAGACGGTGTGGGTGAGGGTCCCAGGGGAGGCTGGTCCCAGCCATTGAGGCCTATGAGCACCCCCAGGACGCGGCAGAAGTAGACTTGCAGTGCTCATGTCCTCTTCTTTAGACATTGGCCACTTTGGAGACGGAGGTTTGGGCCAGATGGACCTTCACTCTGAGGGAGTACTGTTGTTCTCTGGCTCTTTGGTTTAGCGTGTTTTTCCAAGGGAAACGGCTCTGGCATTTCTAAAACTGAGTACAAGGAGAAAAAAATCCACAGGGAAATTAATAGGTATTGCTCACCTCAAAAAGATTTGCAACAATTTAGTTCTGGAGCACTTCCTGCTTCAGGCTGAGGGCTTGATCTTTGAGCCTTGCTAACGTCAGAGGTGTGGTTTTTTGCCATCCTGTGGAAATGCAGCTAAACTGGATTAACAGAGAAGACTTTCAAAAACTGGAGTTCACACATGCTTTTTGTAAATTTGTTTAGATGGTCAAATTATCTCAAGATGACCCACAGCTCTCATACCCATCAGAATGTACATGCCTCCTTCCCAGAAAGTGACACAGCCAGTGCCTAGGACCCCTCCATGATTACCCATTCAATTCCTTCTAGTGCAGGGCTGGGAAGAAATGTCATCAGAGATTACCTCAGCATGTACTGGTAGGGAGAGGAGGAGGTAGGAAGAAGAACAGAACAGAACAGAACAGAATAGAATAGAATAGAATAGAATAGAATAGAATAGAATAGTTCAACTGGATAGGCATCCATCTTACAGGCACGTAGGGACTCTTAAATTAAGAGAGGCAGTTGCCACCTGGCCAGCCAACTCCTTACTCACATCAGCATGATTAGCAACAACCTTTCTCTTCACTAAGTGCCTGCAGAATTAAATTAAAAACTCAGTGACCTGTCTTCACACTCCTGAAGGGTAAAGCGTATCCCCACAGACATCAGTGCCACTAACTGCATCGCACTGATCTACCAGTGTTTAATTTCTTGAAGCTTTTTCAGTGCCATATCAGCTGATTTGGGACTTTCTGTAATTAAACTTCCAAAATGGAATCTCAGTTAATGCCAGCTGTGGTTATTTCCTTTCATAGGAAGAGACATCCTTTTCTAAAGTGACTAGGCTGACACAACCAGATTCGTGCTCAGAGCCTACCCACAGAGTGCGTCTGTTGCTCTCCCGGCTGGTGGAGGGCTGGATCTGCTGGTCATGACTGCATGGAGCTGGACTCCAGCAGGTTACTGCTAATGGGTGAAAGCCTCATTAACACATCTCTCAGGCTTCACCCTTCATCCTTTGATGACTTCGTAGGTATGAAATGGTGAAGTTCATGGTCAGGTCTTTTGAATTTAGATTGCAGAAAACCATGGTTCAAGAAATGTAGGTTTTCTTGTCCACATCATATTCTGGATTTCATGGCATCCATAAACCATGGATCATGGTATCGTGGTATATTTCTATGGCCCACATGCTCCATACTAGCTGAAGCTCTGATAGAAGAGATAGCCCCTACATCAATAAACCATGGGTGGAGAACTGCAGAGTAGAAATAGGTAACCCAACATCAGGTGGAGCACCATGAGTTTCTCTTCCAGTTTGGAAACATGGGAGTAGGCAAATGTTCCTGGAGGCATGAGTAGGTCACAGGGTGACTATGAGCCACAAATGTGATACAGGCAAATGCATTCTTGTGTGCCAGGCAAGATCTTCCCATAGGAAGGGCAAGCATTGTGCAAAGCCATGGTGACAACTCACCTGTACCACTATGGAGAGTTCTCATTCCTTGGGTTCAAGAAAGACAAATTCTGTCTGGGATGAAGGCAAACAAAGACTAAGCAGTTGATTAGGGGCATGAAGGGCCTACAGAAGAAGACAGCTTGAAGGAGCAAGACAAAGACTGAGAGGGCTGCCATCAATTTCAAGAAAGGTCTCAAGGATGAAGGCCAAAGGAGGAAAAAAACTATGGAAGTGCAAGGAAAAATATGGTAAAGAACACAGAACAATTCAGAACTTTTTTCCGAGAAGAAGACCTCACCATAAACAGCATGCTCTCTACATCTCCACAGATGCAGAGGGAACCAAACCCCTTTCTTTCACCTCTGGCATCACCACAACCAAATGAATATATACGGTATAAATGCCCCTGTTTACACAGTCTGAATGTGCATACCAGTTTTGGCACCAAAGTGCAAAATGGCAAGCATGGTACCTTTCTTACTCTTTCAGTACTCAAAACACTAAATCCTAAAGGTAAAAAAGATTTGCCAGGATTTTAGATAAGAATAGAACATCTTCTCACAAAGGGAGGTAGGCAGATGGGATGGAGAGCTATAAGCTGTTCAGGAGGGATTGGCAGGGCAGGAGAGGTGGAGGAGTTGCACTGTATGTAAAGGAGAGGTTTGACTATATAGCCCTTACAGTTAGGGATGGTGTGGTTGAGAGCCGCTGGGTGAGGATTAGGAGGTGGAAGACAAACTAGATACCCTGATGGGACCTTAAGAATTGGGGTTTACTGGACCAATCATGAAAATCGTTTGACTCGAGGATGTACCTGTATGATTTGTTTAATCTCTGTGGCATGCGCATATGGTGAACTATATTCTTCTTGACTATAGTTCAACTCATAAAAGCACTGGATAAAACTGTACATTATCATCGTTAGTCTTTAATGCAGTAGTCTTGAAATCTCCCATATATGTGATACTGTTCCTTCTGTCTAGGCAGGCAATGTGGTGACAGGAGAGATGGTAGAAGAACTTATTCTTTCCGGAGCAGATATTATTAAAGTGGGTATTGGACCAGGTAAGTCAAATCCGGTCACGTAGGGGTGATTTATGGTAACGTTGGCGGGGGAGTTGTCCAGGTGGAAACAGTGCATAATGCTGTTTGCTTGCTCTTTAGGATGACTATGCTCTATGACCTGCTCAGGTCAATAAAGTAACAGTGCACTTGCATATTTACATGGGCAGGGTGCTCGTGTGTTATACTGCAGTGTGTTACATACTCCATTTTCTGGCAGTGAAGTTGACTATTATTGGAAGCACTGAGTTGCCTGACTTGCTGACGTTATCGGTGATAATATGCATTGTGTTTAGGAACTTTTTCTAGCCTGTTGAAAAGAGGCTGAGTCATCCCAGCTCAAAGGATACTGCATTTAGGTATCCACTTCTATCAAGGAGAGATAGGTTTCTAAATAGCTTTATGATTTGTGTTCTGAGGTTGCTCGTCTTGTCAATGTCTTCAAAGATGAAATGGCATTAATTAAGTGTGAAGTATGGATAACATTGCCTCTGTTACTATTGCCTGGGAGCTATAATACTTATATTAATGCACTTATATGTTACCTATCACTGTAACATTCTCACGGATAAATGTGAGTACCCTAAACTTCTTAAGAGTGTTTTTCCTACCTTCCCTTCTCTAATATTGTTGTCTGGTATATACTGCCATATTGTCTTCCCTTTTTTTCTTTCCCTCTCCTGTGCATTTGTTCATGTGCTCCTTCCTCTTGGTATTTTCTTCATAGACTGCAGCTGGGAGTCACCGTGCGAGAGCTAGATTTTAAACAGGCTAATGCAAGTGCCACTGACAGTATAGCTGTGATCAGTCAGTGCAGTGCAGGCAGATTGTTTACAGTGCCAAGTAGTTATGGTTCATTAATGGATAATTTGAGCAGAGCAAATGTTGTAATAAAGATTGCAGTTGTGCCCAGGAAGACAGCAAACAACAATAAATACTGAAAAATATGTGAAGAATAAACAACAGAGATGTTGTGGTTCAATTGTCACAGGCAAGTTCAGATATAAAAGAAGAAATATTTTAGTTTGTAGCCTCAAAGTGGAAATAATAGTTAGGAGTAAATGCTGTGGAGCCCTCTTTGGAGATCTTTGTGATCAGATCTGTACAAGCTGACCACCCGAACCCACAAGTAACAAATGTTCCTCACAGAAGACCAGCTCTTGAGGGTCTTTTCCAGATAATGATCCATCCTGTGGAAAATGGCAGTGATTTATTATAAAGCATTACATATATAAGTACATACCCTGTGGAGATTATTTTAAAATTACTTTTCTTCCTACTTTGCAGAAATACTTCTCAGTGTTCTTGCTTTGTCAGTTCTTTGAAAGATCTTTGGAAACTTTTACCTTACTGTGAGCTCGAGTATACCTGGATATCAGCTGGATGAAGAGATCCAGATTTCACTGCATTTGGTTTAGAATATGTTTTGAAATTCTTGTTATCATGCAGACCTTTATAGTCTGTTTCCTAAATTATAAGACCTGGACTGGCAAAAAGCAGTCCTCATTTTGACTCTTAATTTGAGGAAAAAATAGAGAAAGTATTTCAAAAGATCCATGTTGAACTATAATTGATGTGGGTCTATATGGAATGAAGTGGGTATGTATGTATATATCTTTATTTTTATATGTACATATACATGCACCATGTATGTGTATAAATAATATAGTTTAATAATCAGATAAAATTAGTATATTTCCTGTAATATTACACTGTACAGCTTTCTGATGATTACTTATCTCACTTTTTAAATGCTGTGTGCTGATTTTCTTATATTCACAACTATTGCCATCAACCAAATATTTCTGCTTTAAGTATTAGGCAAAATATGGGTTTCTCTCCCTTGTGGAAGATCTCCATGAAAAAGAAAATAAAAGCACAGAGTTCCCCTGAGAATTATTTTTTAAAAAGGCATAGAAAAGAGATAGAAATATTTATTGGAAGAAATATTCAGGTATTAAATGCTGCTGCTGAGTCTCATGGGTTGTGACTCTGGTCATTTTGTCCCCCTTCCCTTCAGGCATCTTGGTCAGATTTGCTTTCTCGTGATGCACTAATTCCCTCACTGGGAAGCATTACTGATGAGACCTAAACTGGGAATTGTGCCCCTGAAGAAGAAAGGGAGGATATTAGTCACCTCAATTATAGCTCCCATGAAGTGGTGTGATAGCATTTCAAAACTCAAGTTCCTTTGTGTTCCTTTTATCCATGAGAAGCCAACATTAGCAATAGAGACTTCTTGGGGGAAAAAACCCCACAGATAGAAACATATTTTTTCTACAAGAAAAAGAAAACAAGCTATATCTTTTCTGTCAGCCTAATGGGCTATGTTTTTTTCCTCTCATTCTCTTGTCTAGGTTCTGTGTGTACCACTCGGATTAAGACGGGGGTGGGCTATCCACAGCTAAGTGCTGTTATTGAGTGTGCAGACTCAGCACATGGCTTGAAAGGACATATCATCTCTGTAAGTAAATATCGTCTGCTCTCAGAATCCCACTGTGCGAATCGCTGTGGAATAGGAGAATCAAACAGTCCAGTACCCTGCATGTTAAACTTTATCCTTCTGTCATCTCCAGTTGACCCCTATACTAGCTCGTACGGTAGTCAGTGGAAATTTAAATGTAAAGACACTAAGTCCCTCTAGTATTTAAAAGGACTTGGGCACCTTGGTCCTGTTTGTGTGTTTGGAAAGCTGCTTCTTGCTCCCTGAATGGAGTAAGCTGTTATGTGAACAGAACAGGAAGCTTGATAGTGTTCTCACATTGAAGAAAACAGTAATTCCTATGAAAGATTTCTGAAAAATGAGTGAAACGTAAACAAGGCTTTCCCCAGAGAGTGGGACTGAGGGACAGGCAGGCGGTAGAGGGGAGTACAAGGTAAAAGGATATGAGCCCATCTGTGCCCTGGTAGCTGGATTGATTCAGACAGCATTGTCACAGAGCTCTGTGCAGGGGCAGGAGTGTTTCAGAGGTGGCTCTGTTGAGCACAGCTGGCACGTGAGCCACTTACGTTCTCACAAAGCCCTGGGGAAATAATGAGCCTGTGGAGAAAAAAAAAGAACATGTATGTGTATTGCCTGCTAATGGCAGCTTCCACTCTACCAGCAAGACCAGCTTCACCTCACACAGAAAAACTGAATCTGTAAGCATGGCCTCAGACTGATGTAGACTGCAGCCTACAGCACCCAAAGGTCCTGTAAGCTTGGGCACGCCCAGCCATTCAGTGTGCCCCTGACTGCCAGGCTTGCACAGTCCCTGCAGGCTGGTAATCAGGAAGGCATAGGGGCTAACCCATGTGCTGCACTCATAGGTACCTTCACAGCCAAGAGTCTCCCTCTGCGGCCCTAGAAGAGACCACACACTGAATTTTAGATCTACTGCCAAGTGAAATCACTGGAAGGCCGTGATTCATTCGACCCAGTTGTGACCAGTACCCATGTGAGGAAGGGGGTGTTTGTGTTGTTGAGAAAGGAGGGGAGAGAACAAACTGACTGTGGATGGGCAAAGGACTGTATTTCTTGGAGCAGGAAAATGAGTATGTGTTACAGTCGGATATCTCTTGCTCTTTATCATTAACACATATGCATTCCCTCCTTTCCATGGCTCCCCTATATGAATTTTGCAGAAAAAAAAGAAAAGCGGTTTGTGATTTTATGACTTGGGCAGTATTACAAATGTTTATGTCTATAGCAGACAGCAGAACATGTGTGCAATAGAGCATGAAAGAATGACTCATTACTATGAAGGCTGGATAACTATAGGTGTCATCCTAGCAGTGGTGCTCAGAGATCCATCCTGGTTTTGCAATAATCATTTTCTGCTAACACCCTCAGAAGGACGTTATTATTCTGATTTTACAGCAGGGAGTGTGTATTTAGGCTGCCGAGAAATGAGATGGTTCTGTGCTATTCCTCCTTTCCTTTCCTGCTTTGGGGATGGATCAGTTCCTGACCTGCTTAGGCCATGCTGGCTCCAGTGACCCCACACCTATTAACCCCCTGGCCTTACAGGGGGAGTATAGGAGGGCAGTTTAATACCTGTCTGCTACAACATCTGGGCCAAGAGAATTCCCTTCAGCTGTAACTGGGGTCTCTAAGCCACTGCAACTCTTGTCACCCAACTAAGGAGACTAAAGCAAGGGTGTCTAAATTCTGCAGCATTCAGACAGGTATTGGTATGTTTATGGGGGAAAGAAAAGGCTGGACTGCATAGTCATTGCCAGAGCTCTGGCAAGAGTATTACAAAAGAGAGACTTCCTCCTGGGGGAAAAACACCAAATGGGAGAAAGCCTAAGTATATAATTGTGTCTAGTGGCAACAAGTGTACATGGCATCCCTCAAAATGTCTCACTACTGTCGTTAGGTATATTCAGGAAGGGGCACACCCTGCCTGAGCCAAAAGAGACCTCTACAGGCAGAGTATTACCACAACTATCTATGTCAATTCAGTGGGAGAAAATATGTCCAGCAGTTTTTTGCTATATTGATAGGGAAGTGTGGACAACCAGGGGATTGCAGGACATCCAGGGGATTGCAGGACAACCAGGGCATCAGGCCTAGCCAGCATGGGTTCATGAAAGGCAGGTCCTGCCTGACCAACCTGATCTCCTTCTATGACCAGGTTACGTGCCTAGTGGCTGAGGAAAAGGCTGTGGATGTTGTCTACCTGGACTTCAGCAAAGCCTTTGACACTGTCTCCCACAGCATTCTCCTAGAGAAGCTGGTGGCTCATGGCTTAGACAGGTGTACTCTTCGCAGGGTAAAAAACTGGCTGGATGGCCGAGCCCAGAGAGTTGTGGTGAATGGAGTTAAATCCACTTGGTGGCCAGTCAAAAGCTGTGTTCTTCAGGGCTCAGTTTTGGGGCCAGTTATGTTTAATGTATTTATCAATGATCTGGATGAGGGGATTGAGTGCACCCTCACTAAGTTTGCAGATGACACCAAATTGGGTGAGAGTGTCAATCTGCTTGAGGGGAGGAGGGCTCTGCAGAGGGACCTGGACAGGCTGGATCGATGGGCCAAGCCCAACTGTATGAGGTTTAACAAGGCCAAGTGCTGGGTCCTGCACTTTGGTCACAACAACCCCATGCAACGCTACAGGCTTGGGGAAGAGTGGCTGGAAAGCTGACTGGAGGAAAAGGAGCTGGGGGTGTTGGTCGACAGGAGGCTGAGTATGAGCCAGCAGTGTGCCCAGGTGGCCAAGGCAGCCAACAGCATCCTGGCTTGTATCAGGAATAGTGTGGCCAGCAGGGGTAGGGAAGTGATCATCCCCTTTTACTAAGCACTGGTGAGGCTGCACCTCAAATTTTGTTCAATTTTGGGCCCCTCAGTTCAAGAAGGACATTGAGGTGCTGGAACATGTCCAGAGAAGGGCAACAAAGCTAGTGAGGAGTCTGGAGAGCAAGTCTTCTGAGGAGCGGCTGAGGGAACTGGGGTTTAGCCTGGAGAAGGCTGAGGGGAGACCTTATTGCTCTTTACAACTCCCTGAAAGGAGGGTGTACTGAGGTGGGGGTCGGTCTCTTCACCCAAGTAACAAGTGATAGGAGGAGGGGAAATGGCCTCAAGTTGCTCCAGGGGAGGTTTAGATTGGATATTAGGAAACATTTCTTCGCTGAAAGGGTTGTTAAGCACTGGAACAGTCTGCCCAGAGAAGTGATTGAGTCCCCATCCCTGGAGGTATTTAAAAGACGGGTAGATGAGGTGCTTAGGGACATGGTTTAGTGGTGGATTTGGCAGTGTTAGGTTAACAGCTGGACTTAATGATCTTAAAGGTCTTTTCCAACCTAAATTATTCTGTGATTCTATGAAGTAACAGAAAGGAAGTGGAAAGAATCAAAGCCTACCAGCTATCTTCATGTAGATTGTAGCTGATGGTGTGATAGGGGTTAGTCCCTTGGGGCACTTTCTTGCATCCACTTCTGTCTTGTCCAGTACCTTCATCGAATTGTTCCTCTTTCTTCTTACGTTGGCTCAGCTTACGTATGAAGGAAAAGAAGTCCCACTCACAGAATGAGAAAGTGACAGTGCTGAGCACGGTACAGGCAGCGTAAGGAATACAGCACGCTTGAAGCCCATTCTGCAGTAGCTCTGCTAGGATGGCAGCAAAAACTGGGATTTTAAATGTTTGTATTACGGAAGGAATCATGTATGATTTGTGGAGCTGATATCTTGACAAAGAAGGTGACAGTTTTTAGGCAAACATTACAGTCCAAGTGAATGCCTGGTGTCTCTATAGAGTCCCTTCTACAGAGAAAGGGGAGTTGAAATTGCACCAGTTACTTTCGTCATGCTAAATTATCTTTAAGACTCAAGGCTCACCTCAGAAATGAATCTTTCATGACTCACTGAAAGAAGAAAGGAAACCCTGTCTGAGTTACAGGCACTGTTTCTGTCCCATGCTATTTGTCTGGGAGCCAATAGTCTCTGTTTTCATTCTCACTAATCTATTGGCCTTGAGAAAGTGCAGCAGTGGGTTACAGTGCAGGGGCCATTTAGCAGAAGAGCTCCTTCAGGAACGCCCTGCTTGAGATAAAGTTTCTGCTTCTTGTAGGTCAGAGAACTACTCTGCTAGATAGAGACGCAGTCACATATTCTAGTAAGCCAGCTATGTGAGGAATGGAAAGCAGCCTTGCATGTGTCCTCTCTCATTTGGCTATCATTTGATAGAGAACCCTATTTCCCCTTCACCCTGCATGGGTGATGGGCCACCAGCATTCAGTGAAAAGGATGACTAAGGGGTTCTTCACCCAGCTACTGCCATACTATCTCTTCCTCCACACACATCACTTTCCACACAGAAATACGCCCAGCATATGTAGTTCAGAATAAAGCACCATATGTATTGTTTCTACTGCTGTATATGCCACACACTTTATATATCTTCTGCATAATAAAGAGCTATCTGTTTGCTGATACTGTAGGAAGGGCTGGTTATACAGTTTATTATAAAGGTTGCTTGAAACATAAATCATAGTTATGAACTTATAATAAGTTGCATATAATATTAGGTGTTCATACTGGTTTTCCATACTGTATTTCTTTTCCTCAGGCTAAATTTTATTGTTGTAAAATGGTTTACTTGTTTGGAGAACAAGACTGGGGAAAATAACATTATTTTAGCCATGTTAAAATAATTCTGTTGACTGGAAAGCTGTTTTCCCCTCTCCTTCAGCTCAGCACCCAGTTGTCTCAGAATCATGCCCTCTACAGGCCCCATGGCCACCCTTTGCAGTAGGCTTAATTCAGAATAATGCCAGTTCTCCTGAATTCCCAGGGGGATTTGTACAGGTACATTTCCCCAGGGCTCTGAGGTAGAGGCTGAGCCTGCAACAAGCTCTATGACCGAAGCCCAGCAGTTCTACAAGTAATTTTGAGTCCAGAGCTAGGCCCCTGTTGGGACGAGTTGAACTGCAAGGGGAAGCTTCCCAGACAATGCATCAGAAGCACAGTCTTATTTTCTAAACAAAGCACTTGATTTTTCACATGGAATGAAGTGGTTTAATGCATATAACTTTATTATATAGCATCTTCCAGCATAACTGCTTAGTATGTCCCCTTTTTGTTTCCCTTCCTGTGAATCATTAAATTTACCTGCTTATGTGAAGTAAGTGGAGACATCTACAGATAAAGAAGTGCTGTGAATCATCATCATCGGTTCTTTTTATCTTAAATGGTAACTCATGAGCTTTTGGGAAAGTCTCTTAATCTGCTCAGCATTTTGTAATTTGGTGACATTCAAAGCAATATTTTTTGAAGCTGATGATTAATGATTACACACTAAGGCCCCCATCCCCATGGCACTTCTGAAAGCATAAAGCCTCCATCACTGTCACTACTGGGTTAATTATACAAGTCAGACACTCTGCCACCCAACGAGAACAGACTGAAACCCATCTACCAGAGAGCATTCATAGCCAGGCTGCCTCAGTCAGACAGCAAGTCAGGCAAGTTCCTGAGACTACTCCTTGAAGATTATTAGACCCCTCTTTCTGCCTCAGCTCTTCCTCCCCTGACACATGCACACACACTCACACCCTCCTCCAGGCTCTGACAGTCTTGTCAGAGGGAAAGAATTGCACAAGCAGAGCCCTTAACAGGAGAGAGAGATTCAGCTGTCAGCCCAGCACTTCTTTCTGGAGCTGACAGCAAGAGTGTCTAGCTCAACAAAAGGCATAATGTGCTGGAGGTTATCAGCAAATGGAATAAAAGCCTTTAAAGTTCTACCAGGTGCTGCTTGCACTGGGATGCCCTTTGAAAAGCCGCTCACTTTCAGATCCACCTGCTCAGTTTGTGTCTGAATCCTTTTCTGCACACAGAGAGGTTCTAATGCTTGGCCCCACTGCCAGCGAAAGCCAGCTCTAAAATGGCTGATGGTGGGGGTGTCTGGCTGTGCTCAGCTGCAGGTCATACACAGGCGTGCATTTCTGACAACAGGGAGGTGAAACAAAATGAAGTAACCATACAGCCTGGGGAGTAGCTTCAAAAGCAGGAAAGCTATTGGCAGTCTGCAGTGGACCCTGATCATCAAAGGAATGGGGAGCCCTCTTGGTACAATGATGGTGTAGACTAGAAGGATCTTTCATCTGATGCTTAGACCTTTTACAAAACCTAAAGAACCATAGCACATGATGCTATGTGCCGTTCCTTTTTTACAGCCCTATCACACGTATGTAACTTCCCTCCACTCAGCCAAAACCCCCTCATCAGCTACTTCATCAGCTCTGCACTGAAACCGAAACACACAGGTCTAAAATGCTAAAGATCTCAAAGTGCTGTTGTTTCTTTACCAAACCCATAGCAAGCAGTGAGGAGTATGGTGCGAGATTAATTTTCATTTACCAGAGATTAGATTACCCAGTTTGCTTAGAGATTATCAGATCAAAATCCAACATAGTTGATGGTATATTTCCTCATCCCTCCCACTGTGACCTTTTAATGTATTGTAAACTGCTGAGAAAGTTACTTTAAATGTCTTTGGTGGTTTCAGGTGGGGGTATGTGGTACCTCTGCATCACACAGCCTTTTGTTAAAATGGCAGGGAATGATTGAGATCATCAGAGGAGGTTTGGTTTTCCAGTTTCTGGGATTTAGGAAATTGCAGTCAGGAATTTGCCTTGCTGCTGTTACCAGTGGTATCATCAGTAGACTATACACTAGAGTACATGAGCCTAAGGAAGGAAAGTAATAGAGAGGATAATATGGATTCCCTCAAAACTCAGCCCAGATGATGTATACCAACGGTGCAGGGTCAGCTCTTGACACGATGTTCCTGAGCAGGGGCCATTCTGCTGCAGGTCGCAGAGCACCAGTGCTCCCTGGGTCCCCGGGTGAGCTCACTGCCACTCACTGTCCTCTTCTCTTTATGCAGGATGGTGGATGCAGCTGCCCAGGAGATGTCGCCAAAGCGTTTGGTAAGGACAGCGCGTAGTGCCACCCCTGCCACTCCGCCCATCTCCAGCACCGTCAGCGGTGATGCAGGAGTCCATTTGACCCTGAACGTGTAATCAGTCAGCAATAGGTTACATTCGTCCCTGGGGGTGACTCCAGTGAAATTAATACACCAGACACGAATTTGCTCTTTGGACCAGACAGTCCAAATTCTGCAGCGCAAAACAGACAGTGGTCGAAGTCCTATTTAGAAACTATCTGCCAGGTGTGCATGGGATACAGCCACTGGGACAGTAATACAAAGAAAACTGATATGGGTTTCTTCTGAATAGGGTTCAAAGATGCCTGTAACATTGCCAGATCTGACTGACCTGGGCCTTGAATGGATGAAGAGGTGGTGGAATGTTTGTTGGACAGAAATAAAAAACAAAAAGGCAGGCCAGATCCCTGGTGATGTTCTTGGGATCAGCCATCCACTTGAAGAGACAAGATTTTATTTATACTGTACCCCCTGCAGCTGAGCAGACGTCTAAAACATCTAAGTTAATAATTAACAGATTTTGCTCTCGTGCCAATAGCTTCTGTGAATTGCACCAGCTTTTGCTGACAGAATAGAGAATTTAATCTGTGAGTATTTTCTGTTGGGCATGAAAGTTACATCGGTGTGTGGGGATCAAGGTCAGGATTGTCACTTAGCCATAACCTTGTTGCAGCAGCATATGTGAAGCAGGTGCTAAATGCATACTGGGCTGACAGGACATTTAAAGAAACTCCCCCACCCCCTCAAAATGCCAGACCCTTTGGAGATGTCACAGTGGGGTAATACCCAGAATACAGTGGGACAGCACAGTCTCTCATTGGGATTTCAGGGTGGTAAGATAGAAGAGAGAGCACATTATGATACAGCATGTCTGCTTGGCAGGAAGCTTTGAAAGTATGGAAAGCAGGGGCAGGACTAAACTCAGATTACAGACCTGCCAAGAAAAACTCCGGGCCTCCTGGAAAAGTTGAAACCAAAATCTGTCTTCTAAGTTTGCAGACAGCTCCTGTTTTTAGGCAGGTCAAATGACAAGGAAGACTTAATTAGAGAATGTTAAGCACAGCCGTGGAGTGATTGCTACCAGCAAGGAATCTGCTCAGTCACAGGATTTCACATCACCCTTGTGTTATCCAGTGGGTGATGTGACGTAGGGAAAAGATACCTCCAGTTGGGTGATTCTGACATAGCTGAACAGCGGCATCCACTCTTTTTGGCAGGAAGATTGTATTAAAAAAACACCAAACCTCTCCTCAGCCCAGCCCACTCCAACATCGGGCTGCCTGCATTGAGGCCTTTGTTCTGCCTGACTTTCTCTGGCTCTGCAGGTCGCCCAGTTCTTGCTGGCATTGTTGTTGTTGGGAGCTTGTGAACTGAGATTGCAACCTCACTGCATTCCCAGCTGCCTGCACAGAAACCTGGCCTTTCTTCAGCAAGAGCGTTTCCAGAAGTTAGTACAACAGGAATCAACTTCAAAGCATTTAAGATTATTTCCTTCGTGTTGTTTATAGCAAATCTGAAGGGTCCTTGTAGCCTCTTCGGGCTAACTGAACAGAAACTTGCTTGAAACCTGTGAAAGGGCAGATTCTGGTCTTGCTGATTGTCAGGAGTTGTTGGGATTCACATTGGTACATGTTTGAAGGCCACCGTGGGTTGTCCCTGGGACAGAGGAGCATCAGAAAGCTGAGATCATACAGGCAGCAGTCCTACTCTGATGGTAGGCCAGACAGATCAGTCTGATCTGTGTCACAGGTACAGGGCTTGAACTGATAGAGGTTATCCTGAGGCAATAAGCTTACAGTATGTGGTTAGGTATAATTGAGGAAGACACACTGGGGACATCTGACTAGCTGGAGCCAGGTGTATGTTTGTCAAAGGTGGGTGGCAAAATAAACTTCTAGATAATGTTATTACTGTCAGTGTTTATTGACTGCTGTTGAGGTGATTGGCTATGTGAGCCACGTAGAATATAGCCTCCATGCCCAGCATTTACAAGCCAAAGCCTTGATACTGATACTTCATTGTCTAGCACAGACCTCTGTGCTTGCTGAGAGCCTCTTGCGGCGGGAGGAGTTACATACCAGATAGCAGAGACTAGGTGATAAAACACATGGATGTACAATTCACCTGGGGATGGAGGCCTGGACAAAGCGTGGACAAGAGACCCAAAGAGGACTTTTGGTTAAAGTGATCATGCTGTCTCTTTTTTGGTGGATCAATGTAAAGTCTTCATGAAAGGGATGTTGAGGTGTTCATTATAAAACACCAACAAAGCAGCCATTTGAATCAGAGAAAGTGTGAGGGAGTCCCAGATGTGAAGACTACCATCAACAAATGGCTAAAGATGTGACTGGAGGAGGCAAGTCTCTGGGAACAGGAGGAGTGGAATGGATTGAGTGCAAGTGAAGAATTGTGAAGCACCATGAAGAAGATGCTGAGAAGCTTTACAAGTGGAAGATGACACTACTGACTAGTGTCAGGAGTCAGAGGCAGATTGGACATTTTGACAGAGGTGAAACAAGGTAGAAGCCTATTTGAAAAGGCAAGGAACAGAGAAGCACTGAAGGTGGGGGACAAAAATGCCAGGAGGGACAGGTACTTTGGGAGAGAATTCTAGAATTCTGGAACTGCTGGATGGGAACCTGGTATGTATTTGGTATACTGAAGATGCCACTGCTGTCTGGGTATTGGAGATGATAATGGAAAAGATGTAGGCTGATCAGGAGAAATAGAGGTGTTTTGATGGAGGAATGAGAGAAAGCATGAAAGCACTTCGTGTTGGGCTCTCAGATGGTTCACATAACTGCACCCTTGGAAAGGCTGATAACAAGAACACATTTCTCAGAATGCCCCAGGGAGGCACTACTGTCTCCTTTTTTAAAGATGAGAAGTCAGAGCACAGAAATACTAAGTTCAGTTGCCTGAGGTCACATATATTTTTGTGACACAGCCAGGAACAGAATGTGCCTTTTGAATCCTACGCCAGCATCTTTAACACAATACTGCTGTTCCTTAACGGCGGTGGTGAGAAGAGATACAGGAGCAGGGAAGGAAGAGGAAGGAAAAATCATGTGGAAAAGTCAACCGGGGACATACACTGGTTCCAAAATATACCTGACAGATCGTACCAGCTTTTTTTTTCCTGTTTTCAGTAGCTGTGTGTGTATACCTACTGTTGCAAAGGCTCACTGGCTCAGCTGGAGCACAGGTGAATATTGATTCTAGGGCCAGCTGTGATCCAGGCAAACTTAAGCTGTATCTGCCTGGAGGGCTGCCCAGGCCACAAATCCAGGCCGACTCCAGCTGAATTTGTACAGAGCCAATCTGGTTATCAGTAACTTGTATTATCAGGCATACAAAAGGCATCTGAGGGACTCCATCCAGATCCAGCAGAACTGTGCAAGTGCTGCAAGATTGGGCTGGCATCAGCACACACATACTCTGTAATGGCTTAAAGAGAAGGCACTGTGTGAGTACTGTGTCCAGTTCTGGGCTCCCCTGTCCAAGAAAGACAAGGAACTACTAGAGAGAGTCCAGTGGAGGGCTACAAAGATGATGAGGGGACTGGAACAACTGTCCCAGGAGAAAAGGCTGAGAGAGCTGGGCCTGTTCAGCCTGGAGAAGAGGAGACTGAGAGGGGATCTTATCAACACTTACAAATATCCTAAGGGTGGGTGACAGGAGGATGGGGCCAGACTCTTTTCAGTGGTGCCCAGAGACAGGGTAAGGGCACAAACTGAAACGCAGGAGGTTGCATCTGGATCGGAGGAAGAACTTATTTACTTTGAAGGTGACAGAGCGCTGGAACAGGCTGCCCAGACAGGTTGTAGAGTCTCCTCTGGCAATATTCAAAATCTGCCTGGACGCAATCCTGTGCAGCCTGCAGGTGAGCTTGCTTTAGGAGGGGGGTTTGGAACCAGATGATCTCCAGAGGTCCCTTCCAACCGCAGCCATTCTGTTATTCTGTGATTCTGTGAAATGTGAATGAGCAAAATCAGCCCAGATACAGCGTAGGCCTCAAGGGGAGAGTCAGTGCATTGAAGTGGCATTGTGTCGAAACAGGGTGAGTCTAGCAAACTCTGGCGAGCTACTGGGATGCTTGTATGCAGCATACCCCATCACATCCTGTATTATCTAAGGGGTTGTTGCCAGGTGCTCCAGTCCCCCACAACCTAAAATAATGGCATGCTGTCTGTCTGTACTTGAAAGTGAAAGTCTGCAGCTGTGTGTCACAAACATCACAAATGCTTCTGGTCATACAAAAACCCATGCATAAGTAAAGAAAGACCATGCTCAAAACTACAGCCTCCCAGTTGGATGTTAGCTGGTGGAAAAGTAGTGGAACAGACTTGAAACTTTCAGACATCTTTGCAACACTGAAACAGGGTGGAAAGTTCTGGAGAGCACTGGAAAAGTATATTTAATATGGATTTGTGATTCCTGGAGCTGCAGGACAGTAAGCATGTGTCATTCCAATGTTTAGACATGCTGCGTCTGCTGTAACATAGCTCTTCTCTTCTAGAGAAGCTTGATGAATTATCTCGCAGTTTGCAAAAGTTACTCAAGTTGGATGCATTTCAATCCTGTAATTCAAACATATTTGCTTTCCTCCCAGAACAGGCAGTCAAAAGAAAAATAATAAATAGATACTTAAGTGGACAGGAGCCAAAATTCTGAAGTGTAGGTTTCATGTGACTGTTTTGCATTAATAATTTGGAGGCTGTGAGACCCCCAACCAGAGACAGGACTAGAACTGGGGATCAGGAGATAGTATGGACAAGGCGAAGCATCGAGAGTGTCCTTCGGCAGGCCTATGACTTGTTTAAAACAACGCCGTCTTTGAAACCCTGACCCCAAATCTGTCCCTCCTTCCTTGTGTTGTTTTTTTCCACCCATGAAGACATCAACTAGATTTCCCAGGGTACTTATTTCTTGCAAAGGTGGAGCAAGATTGTGCCAAGTAACAACAGGAGCTCCCCACCAGTAATTGAGAGTGTCTTAAAGGATGAGTGTTCCCTTTGTCTTTGGCAGGTTAATAGTAGTATCAGACATGAGTCAAACCGAGGCTTTAAAACTCAGCCATCTGAAAGAGAGCTCAGGAAAAAAGCTGCCAGGTAGCTGGCATGATAGGACACCTGAATGGGTGCCTGGCTATAAATATTGCTTGTGATGTGCTCAGCGGTTTTGCACAAGCCTCATTTTTAATATCCCTTTACCATGGACATACTGTTCCTTTCAAACAACACCCAGGCAAAGGGAGGCGAGGTCAGCAGAGCAGCTGGGTGCTCTGCTCCCCGGCACTGCTACTCAGTCTGCTCTTTGGCAAAGGGGTGGGGGGAGGGAACTGGCTTTTATAAGTCACTGCACACCCCACAGTTGTCACGTATTCTAAGATCAAAAAATTCCCAAATTCAGATTTGTCTACAGAGCTTTTAAACAGATGGCAGAAGCTGAGCGGATTTGATCATGATTTCACTTTTCAGATTTCAAGGTCCAGTGCTATTGGATAGCAACACATCAGAGCAAATCCTCATGTCAGACTTACCTAACCTGGGATCTCCTCAGATTTTGGACATGTCCATAATGGGGTGGGGTTAGTTCAGGCTTATCTGCTTTCTATGAAGTGAGGTTTATAGCCCTGTTCTTTTGCCAGTTCTGAGAAGAAGCTGGGCAGAGGGGAGGCCTGTTCTGACACATACACATTGAAGAAGCAGAGAGGCTCAACAGGAAAATGCTTTGTTTCAGGGATGGGTCACCACAGGCTCATAAAAGAGTAAAAGCCAAACTTTTTCAAGCAAGACTAGATATGCCAAAATATCACAGGAGGAGCTGCTGGTGGAATAGTTCCAGCCCAGCTGGAAATATTGGAAATCATAGTAGAAAATCAAGAGTGATTCCAAAAACTTTCTTGGTGGAATTGACTTTGTGATTTGCAAAGCCAGGAGAGAGGGACAAACTGAATAGGCATGACTGAGTATTCAGTGTTGTTATTTAGTATCTGGAATGTATTTAGGAGTTGTAGCTATGGGTTAGACCTCCTTTGCGGAGTGTGCTGAGAACCACAGAACCCAGGGGTGGTGGTCCTTGGCCCAGAGTTTTTAAATAACAGGAACCAAATGCAGACCCATCCAAATCTCTTTCTTTGACAAGGGATCACCTGGACCTACGCTGAACACATATGACTTGAAAAATCCATTGTTTTGTTAAAAAGCATGCTGGTTTTCTATCAGTGTTGGGAGGAGTACATTACATGCATGAGTATGCTTTCCTTCAGGGCATGTTCCCACTCACAGCTTGTAGCCCAGAAAGGTCTTGAAGTAGGAGGTGTCCTCTTCTCTGTGCATCATTGAGCTCAACAGGTCCCAGCCCTGTGATTAGGGCTTCTGGCTACTGCAGTCACAATAGTAGTTAATAAGGAACTGTGCTCAGATACTATTATGAAGTAAAGAGTTAAAACTGAGTTTGACAATAGCGTGGGGTGGAGTAGAATAATATGTATCCTTGTCATCACAACAGAAAAGGATTCATTCCATTTAAAATACCAGAGAAATTCCAGAGAAAATTCAGCATGTGTCAGTTCTTCAGGAAAGCATTTCTTCCAAGTTTGCTGCATCTATTACAGGAGGGGGCTTTCTGTACCAAACTGTTTAGGGCTGGCTATTGGTTTTGGAGGCCACCGTGTTCTTGCTTTGTCTTTCACCCTCTTCTCCCTTCCCTGCTTTCTTACTTGTCACTTTGCTGATCACAGGAGCCGGTGCTGATTTTGTCATGCTTGGAGGAATGTTTGCTGGCCATGACCAGTGTGCTGGAGAGATTATGGAAAAAAATGGCAAGAAGGTGAAACTATTCTATGGAATGAGCTCTGATACAGCCATGAAGAAGCACGCAGGAGGGGTTGCTGAATACAGGTATGAATTCCACACAGGAGTGATTGCAGTGAGCCAGCCATCCAGTAACTTCTGGAGCGGAGTTGTGCAAAAGACATCTGTTGGAAACAGGCCCATGCCTCTATTCCTGTTTAGGAAGCTGTTACCAACAGCTACAGCAGCAGATCTGAGGGAGGGATGACATCAAGGGGGAGACAGAGAGAAGGAGCTGGGGGTGGCTAGCTGAGAGCAACTGTGTTCACTTGATTGCAGCCAGTGCTGTGTGGTCTGGGAAGTCATTAGTCACTCATGACTTAGGGGTCTCTCGGAATGTGTATGAATTAAATGCTGGAACATGGCATAGCAGGCTGCAGTTTCTGGCCTTTTGCTTGTCCAGGTTGGGTGTCCTGTTTGTGTATGGGTTCGCGCTAGCCCACATGTTCCCTTCTGTTTGCAAAAAGTGGGTGCGTGGTGAACTGGTGAAGCTCAGCTGGGGTTTCCCCAGTATCAAGTTGAGTTACAGCTGCAACGCTAATGAGTGCCCAGGACCTGCAAAGCACCCTCAGTCATAGGCCCAGGACTCCCTCCTGTGCTTGTTCAGCAGTCTTCTTACGGGTAACAGAACACCAGAGCAGCCCCAAATCATGCAGCATGCAGGAGCTTGGGTTTTGAGCTAAAATCCTCAGGGGAGAGGAAAGGAAGACAGGCTTTGCAAAGGAATCTCTTGTCCATTGCTATTTTACTCCAGAAAGTGCTGAGAATTTTGACTTTTTGAAAAAGCAGATGACTCCAGAAAACCTCTGTGTCTTTTCTCTTATCAGTGGCAGATACAGTCACTGCCCTTAGACAACATGGTTCTTGCATAATCTGTTAGAGAATGTTTCCTGTCTTACAGTATACACTGCTTTATTGAGGGGTCCCTTTTGACTCTTCTTCTCTGCTGGGGTAATTCAGGCCCCAGTCCCATCTGGTAAACTGCTGTTTGTAAGTATGTCGGGGCCAATGACCTTACCTAGTGTTCCAGACATTCAGGATTGATGGGTTTTGTTGGCCTCGTCTGCTACAACTACTCCAGCATATGGGTTTTTCCCCAACATGTCCAGCTGCTACCACGGGTAAGAGTTGTGGCACTGTGAAGGTGGCAGTGCAGAATGTACAGCAGAATGGGATCCACAAAACAAAACAGAATTCACACTTTGACACAAAGATGTGCTGATAGGACCATGACAATCCCAGACATCACGCTAGATAGAAAGCATTTTTGACCCCACCTCCTGTCCTCTACCCTGGCACTGGCTCTTGTGGTGGTTTTTGTCTGCCATTTCTGAAGACCTAAAATGCACCATAAAAATGTGCATTAGTTTACCTAGCACTTCATAAAGTGGTAAGACACAGCCTACTTCAGAGCATTTACACCTGTCTCCTTTGGCCTAAGTCATAGAACCATAGAATGGTTTGGGTTGAAAAGGATCTTTGAAGGTCCAACCCCCCTGCAATAAGCAGGGACATAGAATCATAGAATCACTTTGGTTGGAAAAGACCTTTGAGATCATCGAGTCCAACCTTTAACCTAACCCTGACATCCCACCACTAAACCATGTCCCTAAGCACCTCATCTATCCCATCTTCAACTACATCAGGTTGCTCAGAGTCCCGGCCAACCTGACCTTGAATGTTTCTGGGAATGGGTGTCATGTTTTAACCCCAGCTGGCAACTAAGCATCACGCAGCTGCTCGCTCACTCTTCCCCCTCCCCCCCGCCCCAGTGGGATGGGGGAGAGAATTGGGGAAAAAAAGTAAAACCCATGGGTTGAGATAAAGACAGTTTAATTAAACAGCAGAGGAAAATTAATAATAATAATCATCATGATGATGATGATGATAAAAGAATATACAAAACAAGTGATGCACAATGCAATTGCTAACCGCCTGCTGACCGATGCCCAGCTTGTCCCCAAGCAGTGGTTGCTGCTCCCCAGCCAACTCCGCCCAGTTCCTATATTCAGCATGACCTCCTGTGGTATGGACTATCCCTTGCCCAGTTGGGGTCAGCTGTCCCGGCTGTGCCCGCTCCCAGCTTCTTGTGCACCTGGCAGAGCATGGGAAGCTGAAAAAGTCCTTGACTGGTCTAAGCACTACTTAGCAACAACTAAACCATCAGTGTGTTATCAACGTTCTTCTCACACTAAATCCAAAACACAGCACTATGCCAGCTACTCGGAAGAAAATTAACTCTGTCCCTACCAAACCCAGGACAGTGGCGCATCTACCACCTCTCTGGGCAACCCGTTCCAGTGTCCCACTACCCTCATAGTAAAAAATTTCTTCTTTATATCTAGTCTAAATCTACCCTCTTTTAGTTTAAAACCATTACCCCTTACCCTGTTGCAACAGGCCCTACTAAAAAGTCTGTCCCCATCTTTCTTATAAGCCCCTGCTAAGCACTGAAAGGCCACAATAAGGTCTCCCTGGAGCCTTCTCTTCTCCAGGCTGAACAACCCCAACTCTCTCAGTCTGTCCTCATAGGAGAGGTGCTTGGATCATTTTTGTGGCCCTCCTCTGGACCTGCTCCAACCGGTCCAGGTCTTTCCTGTGCTGAGGGCTGCAGAGCTGGACACAGGGCTCCAGGTGGGGTCTCACCAGAGCACAGTAGAGCGGCAGAGTCACCTCCCTCGACCTGCTGGCCACACTTCTCTTGATGCAGCCCAGGGTGTGGTTGGCCTTCTGAGCTACCAGTGCACATTGCCGGTTCATGTCCAGCTTTTCATCCATCAGTACCCCCAAGTCCCTCTCAGCAGGGCTGCTCTCAGTGCCTTGCCTCAATTGATACCAGGGCTTGCCCTGGCCCAGGTGCAGGACCTTGCACTTTGCCTTGTTGAACCTCATGAGGTTCACATGGGCCTACTTCTGGAGCTTGTCCAGGTCCCTCTGGATGCATCCAGTCCCTCAGGTGTGCCTGCAAACTTGCTCAGGGTGCACTCAATCCCACTGTCTATGTCACTGATGAATAATAATGGAGACTAAGGAAGGCTAGCGGTAGACGTTGTGCAGGAGAGACCTGGAGACAAATGAAGTTTTAGGCAGGTTTAGGCTAGACATTAGGAAAAACTTCTTCACCGAAAGGGTTGTCAGGCTCTGGAATGGGCTGCCCAGGGAGGTGGTAGAGTCCTCCTCCCTGGAGGTATTTAAAAGAAGGATAGATGAGGTGCTTAGGGACATGGTTTACGGGTGGGATGGCAGGGTTAGGTTAAAGGTTGGACTTGATGATCTCAAAGGTCTTTTCCAACCAAAGTGATTCTATGATTCTATGAAGTCATTCGCTTTTCTGGTCTGGCAGGAAACCCAGGCTCATTAAAAGAGAAGCCTATGTGAAAATGGGGAAACAGAGCTTGTGGACGCTGCACTTACCTGATTGTCTGTGACTACTAGACACAGTCTGGTTCAGTACTACTTTCTGAGGAAGACTTCTGAAGAGAAGAAAATCAGTTGGACATAGGGATGAGAGATGATAGTAAAGTTTTTCAAGGGCAAAAAAGCTTGTGATGAGTTTTGGCAAGTTCCAAGGGCGTTTGGTTTTGCAGGAAAAAAAAGATGTTTCTTAATAAGCAAAATTATACAGCTAATGCTGTAGTTTGAGGACAACATGTATATTCTGGCAGATTTCTAAAGCCAGGATTTTTCTGCATCTAACAGGATGAGAAGGGGACGGGGATACCTTTACTTTCTGCCTGAGGAGGATGTACATGTCTGTCTTGAGTGGAGTGTACCCTTCCTACTTTACCTGAGCCCATGTACCTCTTTCTGGGGCTCAGAAGCTTGTGAGCAATGTGCAAGGGATTTTTTTTTTAAATCTCCTAATGGGCTGCAGCTGTACCAGTTAAAAGCACCGCTATCTGCAGGGTATCTGGCTACCCTGAGGACAGCCAGTGGATTGCTTAGGGGAGGAACCTGTGGGACTGGCTTTCCACCTGGTTACCTTGCAAGGCTCTTTTGGCACTGCAGCTTCAGTGTGCTTTTGCCTTCAAGCACAACTCTTGATTTGCAGAAGAAAGAGCTGCACAAGGGTCCATCTACATCTGAGACAAGCTGAAATGATGTATCAGGAAGATGTGCTGCATACCTCTGAGCTTTGATTCACTCTGGGTTCACATGCCAGTTCCCAGAAGCAGTGTACAGTTTGGGGACTTATTTTTGTCCCCCAGCGAATCTGCTTGTCATCAAAGCCTCTGAACAAATGGTCTGAGTGGACAGCACTAGTGATTATCTCATAATTTAAAAGTGGCAGCTGCCAGTTAAACAGAGGTGCTGGCAACCTTTTATCTGAACTACAATAACTTACTGTCCTTTGCTACCCTATGCTTGTGTCAGCTGGAGTGTGGGAAAAGCCTGATGCTGGTCAGGCACGTAGTTAACGGCAGCTCCCAGAGAGATCACAGAGCTGCCCAAGCATGCTGCATGGATCTCAGTGCAGCATCATCATTTAGGGCCTGGCCGCCACCACAGAGCTGGTGAAAGCTGCAGGAAAAGTTCGAGAAAGCTTGCTGTACCAGTGGGCTAAGGACTAAGGCAGAAGTTAAATTCGGCCCCACCTAGTTAGGTGTGCATGTGATCTGGCAACAAAATTTATCACCAGCAGGAGAATTAATTGACACTAGTCCCCCTTAAAAATGAGATAAAGTGCAAGTATTATGCCTTGTAAGAGTAAAGGATATACAGAAGGGTGCTGTATTTGGCTCAGTCTAGACACACCCTTTCAATGCCATATGGGCAATACTACACAAATTCTGCTTGATCCATAGCTGTATTTTGATTTGCATCCTGATTTTAGAGTCCCCTGGGGATCAAGTTCTGAAACCTCAGCAACAAGGGAGCAGAAGCACAATCTGAAATTTTTAATCCCTGTTGAGGTATTGCCTTTTTGTGCCCCTAATAGGTGACACGGGAGTCCCCCAGTCTACTGCTACCTATGACAGCTCCAAACATTGAATCTGTTAGCCTCGGCTGCTAACTGTGAAGGAACCGATTCTCATCTTTTTCACATTGCAGCCACAACGCAGAGCTGGCTACCCATCCCAGCCTTGGTCTTGGTCTTGCTTGGCCTGTCCCAGCATGATGAGTGTCACTATGGTTTAAAAATAGCAACTGTTAGTTATCCAGCACCGTAAATGTGCTGGGCATTGAAGAGACAATTGGGAACAGGGCAAGGCTTTGCTTTGAATTGCTTTTGTAGGAAAACTTACAGAAGTTTAGTCACTCACTAGTTTAGTTCATGGCAAACTTGAACCAAAAGGGTTCTAAGTCAGCATTTTAAATGCTGGATACCCCAAACACGTCAACTCAGTGGGGCTTCTTTATATTTAAAATGCCCAGCTGTGAGTCTGTATCAGTGACCCCAATAAGCTGTTTTGTCTTTAAAAAGAGCCTGAGCACTCACAATGTTTTATTCAAGCAGTGGGGAGCTCAGTGTGCTCAGCACCCTGTAGAATCAGACTACTTGTCACTTAACTTCATCTTCTCCAAATTACGCATTTTGGCTGGAGAGCCTGAGCCTCCAGCAAACAGTTACATTAAAATTGACAGCAAAGGTGAGATGGGTGTAGCAGGGAGTAAAGTTGTGAGAGTAACTGTTTTTGTAATGAGTATGTCAAGTGGATCCCATTTAATTTTGTATGAAATCTGTGTACCTGGTTTCATTACTTTTATGTCATTTATATATTGGTTTATTTTTACCTCCTTCACGAGGAACATGGATCAGAGCTGGGAATTTCTGAGCGGCAATTATTAAGTTTCTTTTATGGGAGAGAAGAAATAAGCAAGCAGGAACAGAGACCACGGTATTGTTCAGTTAGAGCCAATTTGCTTTTGTTAACCCTTTTGAGATTTCACAGGTTTTGTGTGAACGCTGCAGTTCTACTGTGGTCACTCAGCAATTCACAGCTGCTACTAAGCTGAGTTTTGGCACTTTATACTAACCGTAGGGTGCAATTTGGGCCACAGAGGCAGAATAGCACCAGCAGCTGGCTACTACTTACTGTCTTTTTCTGCATCTCAAATGATAACCTGGAAGGCCTGCCCCCGGTTCCTGCCATTTCTTACATACTCCACTCATAAGGTTGCCTCATGCCGGGCAGCCTGACCCCTTTATCCCCACCCACATCTTGCTGGGCAGACAGAGCACCTTCACCTCATCCACCCTGCCAGGATTCCCACTCACCGTGCGCATCCCTCCGTGCCAGCAGCAGGCTTGAGCTGTCTGGGAGTTAGAGGGCGCGCCACAGATTGGACCCTGTGCAAAAAGTCTAAAGCAAGTAGTTCTCCCTTTCTATTTGCCATTCAGTGGTTAGCGAGGGACAGAGTCGCTGCTGAGAGCATCTGAGCATACCTTTCCCAGCTGTCAGAAGTCCCTCCCAATTGCTCCATCTTCATCTTTCTTTTCTGAGAAAGAGTTAGTTTCAAGTCATAACTCCAGGAGAGATGTCAGAGCTGCAAATCCCTCAGCAGCTCCTGCTGACTTGCTTATGCAGCCCTCTGCCAAGTGTGCCAGCTTTTGTGATGCCCCTTGTAATCCATGCGTGGCCTGTGCACAGGCATTTGTTGCTGGCCAAACAGTCTTCACTTGGGTTTTTTTTTTGTTTAGTTTCATTTATTGCCAACTAACACAAACTTCTAATCACTGTTGGGTAATTAAACAAACACATAATAGCTTTTTTCCCCCTTTTCCAGACTGCACTTAAGCCAGACACCTCTCTTCGCCCCTCCCATCTCTCAGCTCCCCTTACTTTCACCACAGGTCACACTCAGTCTCTCCAGTTCCTTCAGTGAGGAAAGGGGTGGCACAGGACATCGTGGTGATGTGTGTAATCGTTTCTGTCTGCCACTCCTCCTTCTTACTGTGCCTGCTGTATCGTGGGTCGCCCACAGGCCCTTTGCAGGTGTCTCTGCTTTGGCATGGGTCACCTGGGGACTACAGTCCCTTTGGGAGCACACACCTTCAGCGTGGAGCACCTCCTTTCAGGAGGGTAACTCCAGCTGCATGTCTCCTCAGGCGTGACCAAGCGTGTCTCCTCTCCCAGTGGCTGCTGCTGTTTCTCACATAGACTCGGGCAGGGGTGTCACGTGCTCCCCTGACTGGCTGAAGTTTTGGTGGCTCACACCGGTTTCAGAGCCAGGTGGAACTGTCTTTGTGACTAGCATGAAGCAGATCATGGCCTTCTCCCACACAGGTCACGCCAGCAGCCCTTGCTACCCAAACTCTACCATATACCCCCAACACAGCACCCATACATGTAACAATTGGGTGCTCGTATGTAAGTTAACTGGGTGCTCATGCATTAACAAGTTGGGCACTCATGCATGTATAACAGGGTGCTTGGGCATAAATTATTTGGGCATGCATGAACTAATTGCATGCTTATGCAAAAATTAATTGGGCATTCATGCATAAATGAATTGGGCACTCATGCAAGGATTTATTCCGTGCTCATACATGAACTAATTTGGCACTCACACAAGAATGCAGCAAGCCCAGCAATTTATGGTCTATATGGCACACCTCACCTCTGCTAGGCACATTATCAAAGAACTCTTGGAATGCTAATCCATTTTCAACTCTTTCAACATCATCACAGTCTTAATGTACATCAGTTATAAACTCCACTCTTCCTCCCTTTGGACCAGACAGTAGGAATCAATACTTAATAAATGTCACTCCTCCATCCCGGGTACCGTATTACAGGGGTTAACATCACAGTTTGGTTATATACCCATCACATACAGTGGTTAATAGTGCAACAATGTATACATACACGTACTAAAATTCCAACCAACCAGGAACATAACAGCTGTTCAAGTTATTCACTGTGCTGTAGCATAAAAGCATATGATAAGACCATCCAGGCAAAAATTACCACCACGGTTGAAAGTACCAATAGGGTCATGAGTTCAGTAGCTGTAGGGCTCATTTACATCCAAAGAGGGGTGTGTGTGTGAACAGTGTTTGCATACAGCACAGTGGCCATTTCCCCATCTGGGGAGCAGGATGGCACACCAAAGAGCTTTGCTGTCTTGGGGCTTGCTCCACAGCTGTAACAACGTTAACAGCGCTCTGGCCTTTCTGTTGCACTTGCAGTTGCTTAACTCACAGCTCTAGATTTCTGTCCTGCTTCCATCCTATACTCTTCCTTCTGGAACATCCATTTTTCCCAGCATGTAGGGTGGGAGCACGGAGAATTTTCAGCCCTTTTTGACACTTTTTTCCAAGGATAAACATAAAACTGGACTCTCAGCATTTTCTTTGGAGCTAATCTCGCACCTCTCTTCCAGCGGGCTTCCCCCAGTAGGGTATCTGTAGGTTACTCCTGATCCCACCAGCTTATCAGCTGATCCTAGAAGAGCAGTAGCAACTGTCTAGCTTTGGGGCAGTGACATTAGGTGTTCACCACTTCTGTTGGTTTTGGTCTCCAAAGCCAAAAGTGGCATCCCACAAGCTCCAGCTTCCTGACACCACCACAGCCACTGCAGGGGAATGTCCCAGGGGCAGTGGCTGTAAGGGTCGCACATTTCTGTAATTTTGCTGTGAAAAAAGGACCGCCAAGTGTTCACGCTCTCGGGAGCAATGTTCCCATCTCTGCAGGTCTGTTAACTGCTGTAACTGGGGCTGCCCTTGCAGTCAGCTCCCTGCTATCAAACCCCTGCGAGTTATGCCCCACATGATGCTCAAGCATGAATTAACAGGCTACTCATGCTTGAACTGATGGGGCGTTCATGCATAAATTAATTGGACTCTCATGTGTGAACTGTCATGCGTGAATGCAGTGAAGCCTGCATGTCTCACCCAATACAGCATGCCAAGCTCTTCAGACAGCAGGATCTGGTAGGTTAAATTCACACTGGTTTCCCCAAATCCCAGACATGCGCTGTCTCTCACAATCTTGCAGGAGCCTCCCCGGAGGCCGAGCTTTGACTGGAGGAGGTGGGCATGGCCAAAAACCAAGCTGCAGAATGGTAGCATGACTGCTTTGTGTCGTGTTGTGGGCCAGGCCTTCTCTCCCTGCTGACGCTGGAGCTGAAAAGAAAAGCCCGTGAACTCCCAGCAGCGCAGGCCCTAACGACTCACCACTGCGCCCCATGCAGTCTGCTAGGTGGCAGTGGCACATACATCTTCAGTTGGCCGCTTATTATTGTGTTTATTTAAAGAGTTTCAAGAAAGAGTCAATTACTCATCAGATGCAGGGAGATTAATCATGGTTCCTTATTCACATGGCATATTAACACTTCTCCTTTATTGTCTCCCTAGGGCTTTGACCTCACATTTAAACTAACAGAATGAAATATAGCCAGGCTTGCACTGAAGTACCTCCACATAGCCGCTGTTGCTCTTGTTAATGATTTTCAAATGGAGCCTCCAAATAGGCATGCCCTTTCTTTCTTGCACTATCCCCTAAACAACTTCTTTAAGGGAGAAGTAAATAAAGCCACGTTTACAACAATGACAGATCCCTGCCATGATTTCTGCCTCCATTTTATAGGGGAGAAGAAGAGCAATCCCCTCTCCCCTCCGCATTTCTCTTAGACCCCCCCCCTCCTAAGGCCTGCCCCTCCGAAGGAGCTAGCATGCCATGCAGAACAAGCACGCTCTAAAGCCCAGTGAGATCAGCTGGTGACCGGGGAACTCCACTGCAGGAGGAATTGCTGAGCGTGAGGCTGGAGAAAGCTGAAGGGGAAGGAGTGAAAGTTATTTGCCTGGATGCTTTCCATCGTGTAACTCTTCAGATATGCTTTTGGGAACAGCGCAGTCTGTGCTGGCATGTACCCATACTTGACAGTATTCACAGCACTGCTATTTTTTCTGGCCTTTCTGCCTGGCTCTGAACTGTGCTAGCTCACCTTTCAGCTTCAGGGGACAGCTCTGCAGCAGGTTTCAGTAACGGGTTTCCCACTCCATCTCCTTGGGCTCTGGAGAATCAGGCTGGTAGGAAACAGCCGGAGCATCTCCATCTGCGTCCAGTCAGTGACATGGGACAGAGCCCCAGGGGCTGTGAAGCCTCTGTAGAGCTGTGCTGAGTGGTGCCTGCTGAGAACCAGCTCCAACGTTTCTGTAAATTGCTTGAGCCCAGCCGTTCCTTGTACTTTAAAGCTTGCAACTCTCAAGGTCAAATTTACCTTTCAATAAACCTGGAAGCTTCACTTGCTTGTAGGCAGATGGCAGAGGGGAGGAAGGGGCAGATCTTAAATACACTCATGGGATATGGGGGCATCTACAAGATCTGTCTGCTTCTAGTTCCCAGTATTGGTGGTGACTGGAGTTGAGGCATTTCAGTGCTCGAGTGCAGCAAGCAGCCACAGGCAAACAAGCAATTAAACTGGGGCAACATTTGTACGCTGCAGCATGCAGAGTACTAAGCGCCACATTGCTCCAGTAAGCACACTACTGTGTTTTGCATCTGGACATAAATGCAGTAACCGATCTCTTCTTCAGGGCTTCGGAGGGCAGAACTGTGGAGGTACCGTACAGAGGGGACGTGGAACTCACCATCCTG
The DNA here is from genome assembly GCF_000687185.1 of Egretta garzetta. Taxonomy (NCBI): domain Eukaryota; kingdom Metazoa; phylum Chordata; class Aves; order Pelecaniformes; family Ardeidae; genus Egretta; species Egretta garzetta. The sequence goes on from NW_009259588.1 coordinate 6,428,085, forward strand.
GACATCCTTGGGGGACTGCGCTCCACCTGCACCTATGTGGGAGCTGCCAAACTCAAGGAACTGAGCAGGAGAACGACGTTTATCCGAGTCACCCAGCAGCACAGCCAGGTCTTCTCTTAGCCCAGCGCTGGGGGGCTGGAGAGAGAGGGGTCGGGGAGAGGAGCAGGAAGGGCTGCTGGTTTGTTTTGCTTTCTCCTCCATGTTGTGTTAGTGGCAAACTCTCCCCTCTCTCAGACTCTCAGTGTCATAGCCGTTGGAGGGGCTATGGCTGGGATTTGGAAGGGGAAGGTCGTGCTATTAACATAGCGACATTGGTTCAGAATGCAATAGCCTCATCTTTTATTCTTGTGCCTATTTTATTTTTTAATCAACATTTCTTCACCTGTTTTTTCTGCCTCTGATAAATAGCTGCTGA
>NW_009259588.1:6428949-6432266 GCF_000687185.1 Egretta garzetta
CAAGGAATTGGCTTGTACAGACATGGCTTTTACACCTGCACACATACACACATTCCCTTTTTTAAGACTGACCTGTCAGCTGCCACCGCTTCTGACAGTGCACCCTCCAGAAACTGCAGGCTGGGAGAGAAAAAGATGCAAGGAATTGCATGGAGAAATCAAAAATCAAATTCTCCTAATCTTTGTTCTGGCAAAGGAATGGATGTTTGTGGCATGGCTGCCAGCCTGCAGAATGTCAGAGGTGGCTGGTGGATGAGGCCTGGCTACTGTTGACTTCTTACTGTGACGATAAAAATGCCAGATCTCTCTCACTCTCAATTCACAGGGCTGGTAGTGCCGTTGTTACTTAAATCTCCCTCTTCAACGGACTTGCCTTTTCAGAGAAGCTGGCATTGAATGTAGCAAACCCGTGCTGTCCCCCCTCTGACCCCACCTGTGGAGGTAATTCAGGAGAAAATGTCTCAGAGCTTGCCTGCTTTTTCTTGCATGCAGTTATTGAATTACCTGGGTTCCTTGCTTTTGCCTGCTCTCTGTGAACAGATTTTTAAGACACTGAAACTCAGCAACAGTAACCCCACCAAGGGTAGGTTTCTCTGCAGCCCTTCCTGTTCCCTTGCCCGTTCATATCCATTTAGTAAAGACATAAAAATGCTGTGATGTGCATTGCCTGTGGCCAGGTGAATGAGGCCAGAGGGATCAAATTCACTCTTGGTTATTTGGTACCACTCCTCTGCAGTCCTTGACACCATGGCAAGTCAAAGAGAGCTTTCGGCAGAACAGCCTGATTGCCAGACACCGGTAGGCTGAGATGGAGTTGAAGCATTTGCTCCAAAGGCAGTAATGAATGTTTAAGACTCTGGGTAACACTTCAATAAAGTGTAATGGCCCACTAATTAATTGATAAATCACAATGAAATTTCTTTGGAAATACACATTGCATCCACATGAATACCACAGTAGCTCGTTATGATAAATGATGTAAAAGTGGGCACCACTGAATTAATAATGCCTGGCCACTTACTTTAAAGTGCTGCTGAGCTTGTAATACAGCTGATGTTACTTCAGTACTTCAGAGTCTTACTTTCCCCTCCTGTAGAGATATCTGTAGAAGGAGGCAGGCTTCCTTTGAAAAGCAAAAAAGTGATCTGTAGGAAGAGGAATGGCAAAAAGAAACTCTAGAATTAAACTCATGCGCTGGACTGCTCAAAAAGCCATGCACAAGGAGTGGTACAACTGACCATGCTGAGGAGCAAATCTGGGCCACAGGCTGATCCCTGGCGATTTTGAAGTGTGTTGTACGTGTTGTTAGAAAAAGCACAGGCTATCTTCCAAATAGCCTGGTATTCTAAATCTCTTCCATTTAACATGTAGGGCATAATTCTTTGTTGTGGTATGTCCCCTTCCTCTGCTTTGGAGGTGAATTAGGGCCTTAATGTGAGCACAGGCTATGCTCGTGCTGGCTTTAAGGACCATTTGTCCTGCCAACGTATCATAAAGGGACCTGAACGCAGGAGAGAATCTGGCCCTGCGAATAAAGGACCTGATCTCTATTCCCTCCCCTGAAAGCATCACGTTAAGAAGATGCCAGGCTTCTTTATCACAAACCCTACTGCGGCCAAATGCTGCTCTTACCTGCACTGTGCCCAGCGTATTGGTAATACGGGCGCTATTACCGCTCTGCATCTGTGCGGCTGTGGGAGGTCACCGTTCCTCTGTTCACGTGATGTGTGGGGTAGGGGTACAAAGGCAAATGAACCCTTCCGTGAGGAGGAGGGTTAGGGCATCCTGTCGCGGGCCTGCCCACAGGTGTGTCTCCACACTCGTGCCTTCATTCGTGGGAAGAGCAGCAGTCTGCTGGTCTCACGCCTACTCTCGCTAGCGCTTTTTCTACTTTTTTTAGCTACATTTCTAAATGGAATTTAAGAAATACATATACATATGCAAAAAATATATATATTTGTAAACATTTTCTTAAAAAGATCATACGCACACTGAACAGAGCAGCTTCATGGCATGTCTTTGGAACAGTTTCTTTTCCAAGGGCAGGCACGGGGGACAAGGCAGGGGCGCTGCCTCCCCACAGGTGTGGCAAGCACGGAGCCTGCCCCCTGGGCAGGCTGCACGCTCAGCCAGCCTGGTCTGGGGCCACACTTGCACCCTCCCCTTCCCTTCCTCTTTCACACGTACCTCTGACTGACCAGTGACTAACAGGCAAGGATGGGGATAGGCTGATCTGAAGTTGTCCCCCAAATTCTCCAGGCTGTGAATGACATTGATGCTAAGAATAGTTACTGATAAAGCTTTGACTTAGGGTATTTGGTTTTCTAAACAGCAGCTCTTACCACCATTTTGACAGGCAGTGTGTTTTTCTCTTGTTCTCACCTTCTCTCTCCAAAGTGAGCAGGAGAGAGAAATCTGCTGCAGAAAGGCTGGACTGGTGGCACGTCTGCATCTCGCCCAACATCATATGCGGGTTTTCCTCAGGAATAACCCTCAACCATGTCAGTGCTCACCACCTACACTGGTCATGCCCAGCTCTCAGACAGGCTGGAAAACGGAAAAAAAGATGAGTTTGAGCCTGCCTTTACTGCCCAGTCCTGTGCTGTAGTCCTTCACCTTATCTTCATTTAGCCCCAGGTCCTGTGCCCTGCTCGAGCCCGCTGCCGCTCTCGCAAGGGGTTGGAGGGGCAGAGAGGGAGCTGGGGGCGCACTCGCCTGGCCGGATGGCCCAGGCAGAGACCACAACTCCTGATAAACGCCACGTGCCATTTGTGGATCTACCTCACCTGCGCATTTGCCCGGGTTCCCTGTTACTTGGTGTCCTTCTGTGGGCGGCATCATTTGTGAGCGCGTAGCGTTGGGTGACTCTGCAGAACCTGGTCGTCTCTAACACACACACACCCCCCCCCGACCCCGTCCTGTCCGCAGGAACGCTGTGAGTGTGATAACCTGCGCGGTGGGCCGAGGTCATGCCCGCCTCCCCCAGCCAGGCAACTGCTCAGCTGAGCGCCTGAGAGCAGCGCTGGGGCTCGGCCCGCTGGCTCTGCGGTGATTTAGTTTTAACATACCAGGGACCAGCAAGCAGGGATGCTGAAAAAAAGCAATGTTACATCGTTGAAGCAATCCCTGCTGAGTGTGTCCCATCTCTGGCTTCCTGAAACCTAAGGGCACGTGAAACGCCCCCGCTGCTCCCAGTCTCACTCTGGAGTCACCTGGCTGCAGCGAGTTCCGCCGGTGGGCTGGCCGGCCTTCCCACCCACGCAGCCCGGCTTGGTGCACGCTCCCTCCACGGGGAGGGCGGGCTCGGCACGGCGGCT
>NW_009259588.1:6432315-6434212 GCF_000687185.1 Egretta garzetta
GAAAGAAACAAGTGCATGCACCCGGTGAGTGCGTGCCTCTGCCATGGGGCAGGGGCTTTGGCTGTGCTCCGCTGCGCAGCCTTCTCCTCACCTTGGGGGGGGGGGGTGGGGGGCTTGCATGTAGGATGGGGCCACCCTGTAAATACGAGTTGTCAGCAGGGACAGGAGGAGCCTCTGCTTCTGTTTGGAGGAGCTTTTGCTGTGCGAAGCGTGCCCGTGCTACTCGATAGCAGGGGAGAAAGGATGAGGGTGAGCAAGGAACAGAGCAGCAGTTAGCCAAGCCCCGGCGTGTTGGGACGGGGGCTGGTGTTTTCCAGTCACGGCCGGGTTGAGTTGGAAGCCTTTTCTGAACAAAGCACTCCCTGGTTTATACCCATTGCGCTCCACTGTCTTGAACAGACGTGCCGCTCCAGCTGCCTGCCAGTGTGCGTACAGTGTCTGCCCGTCACTGCCTCCCGCCCCGCCGCCCCGGGGGACGCTGCTTTTTAGTTGCTCGTAGCAGTTTGATATCCAAAGCCCTTTGCTGGAGCCAGGAGGGCTTTGCAACCAGTGCCAGGTTTGGCCTAGCTTCTGTAGAAGAGAGAAAGAAAAAAAAAAGCCGAGGCCCAAGAACAGTATTTTGCCTCCCTGCGGGCTGGGAGCCCCCCTGGGGCGGAGGGCCCAAAGCACGTCTGGGTTGGGCGCTGGCACAGCTCTGCACCCCTGAACACAGCATGAGCCACCCCCCCCCCGCTCCCCTTGCGGTCATTCAGATGCGGAAGCGAGCCCTCCCCAGCATTTCCTTGACACAACTGTTGCTGGCTGAAGGTCCCGTACGTACCCAGGTCATTCGGAGTCCCAAACTCCCTGGGGTTGCTTGCAATAAGTGCGAAGCGCTTCTGCGTAACCGGCCAAGAAGAGCTGAGGAGCCTTCCCCCTTCCCTGCCCCAGTCGGCCCGGCTGCGGTGGCAGCCACGAGCCGCAACCTCCCGCGCGTGTGCATCGCCTCCGGCGCACGCGGCGCAGCCCTTTAAAGTGTTCAAAAGTTGTAAATGGCGAGTTTTGTTACGCAATAAAAGAGCTTCACTCAGACGGCCTGGAGAGGGCTGTATGGCTGCGGATGGGGACGTGCGCATCTCTGCGTCGGGGGTGGGGTGGGGTGGGGATTACGTGGGGGAAAACGACTTCCCTAGGAAAGCGCTCGCACGTTCGGCCATAGCTCATAAAGACAAACCACGCATTTGCAATTGGCACTGTTATTTTATTAGTACGAGTATACTGAAACAATAAACTTGTACTGGTATACAGACAATTTCTTTAAAACAATTTTGTTCAAATTTTGAATCAAACATTGTTTTATTATAATAATGAAATAATTTCTACCTAGAAAACCTGCAAGCACCATCAAAGAAAGGGACCATAAAATTCAATAAACAGACGCGAGTGTATCCTACAAATAGACACACCACCATTAGAAAATAGAATATGAATTCTTCCATTTTTTTTTAATATTTGTTTTAAAAAAGCTAGTGCAAGTACAATATTTTACACTGGAATTACAGAGAGTATGCACGCATATGGAAAAAAGTTCTCCTGTCACAATAAAAGCTCTTAACTATGTCTGTATGCACTTAAAATCTTCTCCTCTTTTCAATAAGGTGCAAAACGTTATTCCCTCCCTATTTCTCCTTTGTACTGGCCATGTCAGCTCAATTTCTCCCCAACACAAAGCTGCGATATCCCTTTTACTGGGCCTACACTAGGAACTACACTGGAAGTGTGATTTGCAACCACCCTCATTAGTAATACCGGAAGATTTAAAAAAACAAAACAAAACGACCCCCCCAAAACCCCCCAAAAACTTAAAAAACTACTTGCTGTAGAATGGCTGAACCTGACCCGGCACGGCCCCGTGGCC
>NW_009259588.1:6434706-6435113 GCF_000687185.1 Egretta garzetta
CGGCTCCACGCGGCCGAGGGTCTGGGCCCTGAAGTTTCTGCTCATCAGCAATCCCGTAGTACAGCCACGACAGCCTCAACGAGCGACTAACGCTCGCTGCAAACACCACTTCCAATGCCGACCTACTGCGCGGGCGAGGGAAAAGGGCACAGGAGCTTTGACCGCTCAAAATAGAAACGGATGAAAAAGAAACAACCTTGGATGAAGCCTCCGTAAAAATCCTCAGTGGAAGACTTGAGTCCTTTCAGCTAACGACAAGAAAAAAAACCTACAGAAACCTCAGAGACTGTTGTTGTGGAAACACTGCCTGTTGGCTGAATGCACTTCACTGTAACACAACTGGGGCCGCTTTGCCGAGCGCCCCGGGCGTCACTTGGACGGGGCGAGTAGTTCTGCCCCCCCTGTGT
>NW_009259588.1:6435456-6438193 GCF_000687185.1 Egretta garzetta
TACGGCGCTGCCAGCCCCGGCCGCGGCAGGGCCCCACACCGACACCGGGGCTGCCCCGGCCCTGCCGACGAAGGGCACGGCCGAGGCCTCCCTCAAAACCGGCCTTGCCCTGTGGGCTTGCCAGGGCCTCCCTCGGTGCAGGCAGGAGAGACTTAAAGCCAAAATCCAGCTGGGGAGTGAGACTCTAGTTTTGCACGGCAGCCACCCTTTGAAGTGCCCGGCAGCTGCACTCGAGAATTGCTGCTCCAAGGTGTATTTTCAGCACAGGAATAAACAGTGTGAAGCGTGACTCCATTCCCCAGAAACGGGACCCATGGAATACGAACAGAAAATTAAGCACAGTTGTTCTTTAAGAGCCTTTTTAAGTAATAATTCTTCCTGGCCAAAGCCAATACAAATCAGATCATCTAGACATGACATTTTCTATATACAAAAAACATGTAACTTTCAACCTTTCTCTGCTTTTGTATTTAAAAACTTTTTTTTTTTTTTTTACAAACAAGGTATGAAACTCACTGTTCAAACAGAGCCATCTCTTTTTCAAACACTGAATGAATCATTCCAACATTCATTTTTCTTTTGTGCAATTTTTTTAAAACATTACCTGTACTCCTCAATGTGAGTGCTTCAAAAAAAGTTTCTATTTTTAATAAGCTTCTCAAATTAGGTTTACATCAAAAAATATTCCCACAAGGTATAGTGCTACAAGAAAAGATCCTATCAGTAAAGGTAACACATCTGAAGCGAGGTCGTCTATGTAAAAGAAATTGAACTCTGGAGTAGAGGTGTGCAACGCGTTTGGAATTTCCCTATCGACACAAAGCAAGGCTGTCCTCGGGACAGGGAATCGAGTGGACGTGTAGGCGTACGCGTAAAAAAAAAGGAAAAATACATCCACACATATTTATTCGTGTGCAAACAGACACTTCTGTCTGGGCGTGTGCGCGCACGTGTGCGGATCTACATCAACAAGTTCTCATTTTGCCATGTATTTCGGGATTTGGGGGTGGGGGGGAGGGTTGGATAAACCAGAGGGAAGGAAATTCCTGCCTGCACTCTGGTGGCGCCTTCGTTCCCCTTGCTTTTCCCATCAGCACTGGCCAGAGCCCAGGGCGGACTCTGCTGGTACCTGTGGTGATGGGGAGGGAAGAAATGGAAATCATTTCTAGGAGCGCACGTCCCATTTTGCCGTTTGCCGACTTCCTGGGACAGCAGAAGTGTTTCAGGGGGCCAAATCCCCCCCATCTGCCCGGGGCTTCTGCCCTGGCGAACCTGGACGAACCCCAAGATCTTTCCAGCTGCCTGACTACAGTCAGGATCTGGCCCTGACTGAACCAGGCTTCAATTTCACAAAGATTTATACACGTGCTTCGCAGCAAGAAGCTGCCGAGCAGCCCTCGCCGGCCAGCCCGGACCTCCCACGAGCAGGTGTACAAGTGTTTGCAGAACTGGGTCCCAGGACACGCAGAGCCCTGCGCCAAGAGCCCCCCCTCTCTGAAATAACACTGTTAGTGTTTAAAAATATTGAGGATTCGCTCTCCTTGATACAGGCCCCCCCCCCCTTTTTTTTTTTTTTTAGCAGTTGCAAGTATCAACGGAATTTCACCGTTTCCTTTTTACTATTGGCAACGCACTTTGAAAGTAAAATAAATCTCCGCAGAGAGTGGATTTTCGTGATCACCGACAGCTACAGTTCGCGCTGAGCCTGCTGCTTGTGTATTGCAATCGAAGTGAGCTCTACAAAGTTTAAACCATAAGACGCAGGAAATCCAAACTCGTCTGTAACATTGTACATCCCTACTCCGGAGCAGTAAAAGTGCTGCTTCTGGTCACATCAGTGTACCACACATATGCCAGCCCCATCCCTGAGTAAAAGGTGTGAAAGGTTTCTAAATGTTCCTTGATTTAAGGGAAACGAGAGTAGTGATGTCACTTCCCCACGCTGAGAAAATGACGGGAACGACAGGTCAAACGAAGCGACAGCGGGACGAAGGAATTAAAGGAATAAAAAAAGGAACGTGTGGGTTCCCCCCCTCCCCCCCCCTTCCCCGAGGTCTGCATCTTAGAGGGAAAGCGAGCCCAAGGGCAAGGTACGAAATGGGAAAATCGGTCAAGAGCGACTCCGATTTGGGTCTCGACCAGAGGACTCGAGGTAAGTGACATCAAACTCAAATTCCCCGTGATGTGGCCCAGACAAACTGAAACAATGCCTAAGTTAAACACTCTAAGGAACAGTCATTTTATATATATAGATATATAGATAGATTAGATAGATAGATAGACAGATAGATTTTTTTTTTTTTTTTTAGAAATCCCTATAAAGAGGTTCTTGTTTTATTTCTCTTTGCCCTGACTAATTTCTTGGTGATTGTATGCGTTTCGTTGTAAACTAAACAGGCCTGCTACCGAAGAAAGAAAGAAAACAAAACAAAAAGAAGACAAAAAAGACAAAAGAAAAAGAAAACTACCGTCAGTTACTATTGCAAAGCGGACGCCGCGCAGAAGCAGCGGCTAAACCTCCTCTCCCCCCCCAGCTTCACTTCAGCATCTCCGTGCCTTCGAGCGGTGTTTTGGCAGGCGCCCGAGGATCAATGGTTATTTCCCGGGCCTGGGGACTCGCTACAAGGGATGCTGGGCTGCCGGGGTTGGGGGGAGAGGCAAAGCCCCCTCCCTTGCAAAGGACTTGGTCCCGGGGGGGGGATTTTTCTCTCCCCGGTGGGAGTCAGGTCTTGTCTGC
>NW_009259588.1:6438265-6440965 GCF_000687185.1 Egretta garzetta
AAAAAGGAAGAAAGAAAGAAACCATTCTAAAAGAACAAAAAATGAGGGGAAACCAGAAGTGGGTATGAGATCTAGCTAACACCGCACGGGTGAGTCTAAGTTGGCACGTAAAGTATTGCACATCCTACAAAAGCCAAAAGCATGGAAAGGGACAATTGTTTGGAAAGAACCAGTTATTTCAGAATTCCTCAGTCTGAAATACAAGCACAGAACTAATACATTCCTATTGCTCCAAATGTATTTTTTTATTATTATTATTTTTTTTCTTTTTTAGTGTTAGTTGAATAGATCCAGTCAGTTTAATAGCCCCTGCTTCCTTATCAACCACAAATGCGTATGGTTTTTACTTGAGATTTTTTTTTTTTTTTCCCGAGTACGCGTGAAGTACGGAAATAGTGGTACGACTGTGAACTAAAATCTGTAATTCTTTCTATTCCTTTACCATCAAAGCTTAAAAAACAAAACAGGAAACAAAAAGAAACAATAAATTGCAAGTGCCCTGAGCAGAGTATATGGAAGATTAAGCAACTTCTCTGAGCAGAAATATTAGCAAATAAGCACTAACTAAGCAGTGTGACTGTGAGAAGAAACCCACTCAGCTATTTGGTAGCCCGCCGAGAGGTTAATAAAAATTCAAGGAAATTCAAGAAAAGTTTCAAGCTATTTTAAACGTATTTCAACTTTTTGGTGCACCCCAGAATATGGTATAAAAACAATTAGTTCTGGTGTGAGCTAAATTTCAAGTAACAAGTAACAGAGTCAAAGCTGGGGTTCGGGGTTAACATTTCTTCTCTTAAATAAAAGCACTGTATTTTAGGGGAGAGGGAAAACAAGAATTTAAATAAATTTGTTTACTTTAGGTTACTGCGTTTCTAGTGACGGTCTTTTATTTCCTTTTCTCCCTCTCAGTACAGCTTCTTCAAAACTACCTGAAGGATGCGAACTCGCCAACCAAAAACAGTGACACGGACGCCGGCGCACGTCGGGGCCCAAGCGCAATCCCCCTGAAATCAACGGGGTCTCTCTAGCGGCAGCAACGGGCTTTCGCGCTCAGCCCCGAAGTGCTTCATACTTGCACCTCCCCGAGGCTCGCGCAGGAGGCTGGGTGCCCAGCACCTCAAAGGATCCGGCCCTACCTGGGGAAAGAAAAGACTGAACAATAATAATAATAATAAAATAACAATAGGTTTGTTTTCAAAACAAACAAACACCTTGCTTACGTATAGAAATGTTTCTTGTGGAAAACTCTCTCAGCAAGTCTGAAGAAAAATTCTCAGAGCTGTCCCGGTAGGACCTGGTTCTGTGTGGCAGATACGGTAGAAAGACCAAAAATGAACTTTGAAAGGAACGTAACCCTATGAAATGGCCTAGAGCGTAGGCAGGTTAGTGAGTAATTGCTACATTTGTTTATGCTCTTTCAGACCCTCCCCAACCCACAACATTATTAGGTAAAAACTGCAGGAATACCACACAAATGATAAACTCAAGATGTGCAAATTGCAAGATTCTTTAAAGTCCATCTTTTTCAAAAACACTGGACAATGATTTTTTCTCTCTTTCCTTTTTCCTTTCTCTTATTTTTTTTTTTTTATTATCTGTCAGCTCGCATATGCCTTTAACTCTTTCTCAAGCATTAAAGTTTAAAAAGTGCCTCCTATTAAGTAGTCCTTTGTGGACAATGACTGTCACATACTAGTTCAATAATTCACATTCATCCCTTTGAAACCACATTAAAACTTTCAGCATCTTGCCTGTGAGAAAACTTTACAGAGTTGCATGTAGTTACAGTGTCGAAGAGATTCGTTCATTCGTTCATTTGTTTGTTTGTTTGTTGTTGTTGTTGCTTTCCAAGCAGATTAAAGTGAGATACAGTACGTACTGAGTGTTAGACCAGGATGCTCAGCAATAAAGTGTGAACAGCATTTTAAGTGCTTAAAGACATTCTAGGTTCATCTTCAACAGCGGATTCCTGTGTCACACCGAAATTTGAAAAAAGTGGCACCAGTTGTCCATAATCATGAACTAAAAACAGTACTAGAGTTAAAGACAAAGATTTGCAACCTAACTGCAAACAATGGATGCCTGTGATCTCAAAGGGGCAGTATGCGTCTACCTTGTGGAAGCAAATGTCAATGGCGTAACCCGGTCGATTTGTCTAACACTGCACAGAAACAGGAGTGAGCCTGGGCCAGGCGCATTCACAGAGCCGGAGGCCTCCTCGCGCACACCCACGCACACCCACGCCACACGCACGCACCCACCCCCCCACAAGCAGAAAGGAAATGTTGGTGTGGCAGTTGCTTTAGGAATAAAAATCAGTGCAGTCAAACCCCATGGGGGGAAAAAATATATATACACATATACACACACACAAATATATATATATATATATACACACACACATATATATATATATATATACTGTAGAGCCTTGAGTAAGTGTTGGCTTGTTGTTGAAAACGTCAGAGACTGTCCGATCCTTTTCAGTAACACCCGTGGGTTGTCTCCTCAGCATCCACCTGGGGTGAGGAAACCTCTTCACCAACCTGCCACAGAGCCACAGTCCCTCCTCCTCCTCGGGACCGGTGCGCGCCGCGTACGCGCACACACACACGCACGCACACTCTCACGCACACGCACGCGCCCCACGCAGGACATACACCTCTGCTACAGTTCCTTTCTCCTCACCTCCCCCCCTCT
>NW_009259588.1:6440985-6443144 GCF_000687185.1 Egretta garzetta
CAAACCCAAAACCTAGAACAGGAACGAAAAAAAAAAAAACAAAAAACCCAACCCGAAAAAAACAACGATGAAAAGAAAAGAAAACAAAATCACAGCTGGACCCTGTCCTACACGAGGTGTTAGAAAACAGGAGCCATGACACCACATTCATTTCCACTAAGGGTGTGTGAAGCAGATACTGCCCCTTCCGTAGCTCTCGATAAACCTAGTCACTGACAAACACTTGTGGAAAAACATATGCACCAGTCTCCTGCATTATACCAGCTGCAACTATAACAACAAGGTTATAACATAAACCTAAAATAAGATGATAACATGTAAATACTGGGTTATTTAGTCTACAGTACAGTAATCTGGATAAAAATGACAAGGGATAGCCTAATTTCCTTTCCCCAAACAACTTTTTACTTTCCTACGTTGGATCGACCTTCAATGCAAATCTTAACCTCCTGAGGAATAAAAGAAGGCTTGGGAAGAGTCAAAGGTGGCTCCTCTTCTGATTTCTCTAGTTTTCGTGTTTCGGGGGCTGACCACCTCCTCTTCCTCGTTGCCGGGGGCTTGCTGGGTTCTGTTTTGGTGAGCAAAGGTGCTGCAGGCAATCCTATTTTGTCCGGAAACTTCAGTTCACCGTTCTCAGCTAACATCTGTGCGCTTCCCTGATTAATCCCGTTTTCCTGCTCCGCATACCTGTGTCTACTTCCAGCTAGACTGTCATTCTTTGAATGCTTCAGCAAGATACTAGCCGAGTCCATGGGCTGGCCCTTTTTAATAGAGCCGTTCTTCAGGTTCTTGAGTGTGAGCGATATGCAGACGTCCCCCACCGAGAGTTTGGAGCATGGCAAATCAAAGAGCTGGCTGGTTCTCTCGGGGCAGCAGGATGACCAGCCTTGTCCAAATACAAAAAAAGGGTATTCTACCAAGACTTCCACGCTGACCTGCAGAAAGACAGGGGGCAACAGAGAGAGAGGGAGAGAGACGGGGTGGGGAGGAGAGAGGGGAGAGCGTGAGATCACCCGTGTGCCCTCGCCCCGGGGGAGAGGGATAGAGCTGAAACCGCAAAAGCGCCGTTCAGTTTCCGCAAAATCAGTACATCGGCCACCGGACCTCGCGCCTGTCCTTGTCACGCAGGTGGTGATGGTTTCTCTGAGCTCAGCATTTCTTAGCACAAGACCTCAGCGGGCATCCAGCTTTGCCTTTACCCAACCACTCAGAGAGGCGTGAGAGGCAGAACGGCTTCGGCATCTGGCAAACCCCAATCCCCGCCCCCCCCCCCCCCGTGGTACCTAGAGCCTGTCATCCACATCTAAAGACGCTTTCCAACCAGGGAACGGCTCAAAGGAAGCTCTCCGTTCTGACACATGATTTCCTAGATGACCACGGGAATGTCATCCTCACCTCTGCTCCAGCAAGCACGTACTTACCAGCGCGGAAGGCTGTCGGCATGCTGATTTTCAGGGGAAGGCTGTGAGTACGTACAGAGCTGCAGCCGTAAGAGCAGCGAGTGTGAAGCTGCCGTCCCCCAGCAGTCCTGCAACCCGTCCAGTTTCCTCCCTGGAAAGTTCCTGCACCGGGTCTCCTTTTCTGCACTGGGTCCCCTTTCCCACCTCCCCCTCCTTTCACCCCACTTCAAAACCACATCTGGTTATGAATCCTACCTAACCAGCTTACGGGGAGCTGCCACAGCCAGGAGAACAGACCAGCAACAGGCGCCCACCGCTCCCCGGCCTTGCAAATGCCGGGCCTTGAGCTCCCAACGTGATAAAGCACCCAAATCCCCGCTTATCGCTGCACGTGTCAGCAGTCCAGCGCTCGCTGCGCGGTGCTGCGCGTGCAGGCTCCAACGCCTGATGTGGGCGATTCACAACCCGTGGGGCCGAGCCCCCCCGCCCCAGCACACCACCACGAGGGCAGGGAATTCTGCCTAATACTTTTCAAAAATCTGGCACGCTTTTAACTTGCTGTGTGTAACTCCAATGAGGTCTGCGACTCTAAGAGGGCGGCTTATGCTGAAGCCAGATATCCACTGCTTCGCTCCCAAGGTCCCCATGTCCTCTGGAGCTCTTCTCAGGCGTGGGGGGCAGGATCCTGCTCTGATGGTGTAACCCCTCCTTGGCAGGGGCTAAAGGGCAGGAGAACACCTGAATACACGTGCTCATCTC
>NW_009259588.1:6443156-6444141 GCF_000687185.1 Egretta garzetta
ACGGAGCACACCAGCTGCCCGGAGAGCCTTTCCTCTCCAGGAACGCAGACTCACTTGTGAGGAAGGAACCTCACAGCAGGCTGGCGAAACCACTTCTCACCCTTGGGAGCGAGGAACACTGTCACACTGAGCACGGCTTTGTATCGTTAGAAATAAATTTCAACATTAAGGAATAGAAGCAGCTCGAGATGCGCACTGCACTCCAGTGTTCAAACACCTTTGTTCATAATATTAAGCGTGAACCTTGGGTTGAAGTTGCATGGCCTGTCTCACAGAAGAGGCTGGACTCGAGGACAGGATGGCACCCAGCAGCCCTGCTGCTTCTCCTAGAGAAGCTGGTGGCTCATGGCTTAGACAGGCACACTCTTCACTAGGTAAAAAGCTGGCTGGCTGGCCGAGCCCAGAGAGTGGTGGTGATGAACAGTTGGCGGCTGGTTACAAGTGGAGTTCCCCAGGCCTCAGTGTTGGGGCCAGTTCTGTTTAATGTCTTTATCAATGATCTGGATGAGGGGATTGAGGGCACCTTCACTAAGTTTGCAGATGACACCAAACCGGGCGGGAGTGTCGATCTACTCGAGGGGAGGAGGGCTCTGCACAGGGATCTGGACAGGCTGGATCGATGGGACAAGCCCAACTGTATGAGGTTCAACAAGGCCAAGTGCCGGGTCCTGCACTTTGGTCACAACAACCCCATGCAATGCTACAGGCTCGGGGAAGAGTGGCTGGAAAGCTGCCTGGTGGAAAAAGACCTGGGGGTTCCTGGCTTGTATCAGGAATAGTGTGGCCAGCAGGAGCAGGGAAGTGATCGTGCCCCTGTACTCGGTGCTGGTGAGGCTGCATCTCAAATGCTGTGTTCAGTTTTTGGCCCTTCAGTTCAAGAAGGACATTGAGGCACTGGAGCGTGTCCAGAGAAGGGCAACGAAGCTGTTGAGGGGTCTGGAGCACAAGTCTGATGAGGAGCAGCTGAGGGAACTGGGGTTGTTCA
>NW_009259588.1:6444931-6473770 GCF_000687185.1 Egretta garzetta
CCCCCCCCCCCCATCAATTTCTGTCATATTAAACTACTTCTGACCAGAACCGTCTTCCAGAAGGCAACTACACCCATGGCAATAGTGGCAAGGGACCTGACTCTAGTCCTGGTTTACGCTCTGAACTACGGAGAAAGCAGGGCAAGGTAACCACGGAAGTCCCGTCCCTCCATGTCGCTGGATAGAAACATTCCAGCACCAGGATTTGCAGAAATAGGTGCCCAGAGTTTGGGATCCTATTCCATACATGTGCTCCTCAGTAAGGGGTCTGACTGGGAGAAGTGGTGAATACCCAGTATCTCCCATGGACTAAAATGGAAACCTACAGAGCTGCAGGCTTCTCTTCAGGCATGGATCATCTGGTGGACACAGCTTTCTCCTTTATATTGCTATATCTCTCCTTTTTCTTTCTTCCTTCCTGCCTGCTGTATTTTTTTTTCTTTCTTTTTCTTCTTTCTCATCCTTGTCAAAAGCTATTTGTAGCTGTGGGAATCATACACGCTTGCGTGCATCATCCTCACCGACACACAAGTTGATCTTGATGGGAACATGCTTCCACCGCATGTTACACTTGGGTTTTTTTTCAACGTGGCATCCAACACACTTGCCTGAACTATCAATCACTGAAACAAATCCCAGAATGGGTGGTGGTGATCAGGATAACACCAAATAATAAAGATGGTGAAATGCCGGAATGTCCATGATACGGTTATGGTGTGCACGTACCACTGTTCATTTGAAAAGGGTTCCCTCATGGATTCTCAAGCCCTGTTTTAGCTGTCTGCTTCTGGATTCGGCTAACTTGGCATTTAAGGTAACCATTCGCTACAAGCAATAGTAGCCAAAGACCTTTAAAGCGTGAAAGTTCAGTAAAAACACCCCCATGTAATTTTTTTATGACCACTGCATTAAACCACAAAAAATTAATTTTAAAAGCTCCTTCCCCCAATCTCTTGCCGTGATTATCGTGGGAGAGAAAGCAATTTGGAACTTGTTTTCCAACTACTAAGCCGATAAAGCAAGAAACCAAAATGTTGGTCCCTCTACAAGCACACAGAAGCTCTACTGCAAGCTAAATTTGTATTTCTGTTTTTTAAGACTGATCAGTGAAAACACCCAAAACTCTCCAGTGCAGCTGCTGAATACCTGTGATGTTCTATAACCCTTTATAGTTTTATTTCTCACCCAGACTCGGTAGGTAAGGCAGGCAATTCAGACTGCTCAGGAAACACTGGAACAGGTTGCCCAGAGAGGTAGTGAAGGCCCCATCCCTGGAAACATTCAAGGCCAGGTTGGACGGGGCTCTGAGCAGCCTGATCTAGTTAGCTGTGTCCCTGCTTCTGCGGGGGGGTTGGACTAGATGACCTCTAGGGGTCCCTTC
Organism: Egretta garzetta; assembly: GCF_000687185.1. Classification (NCBI taxonomy): domain Eukaryota; kingdom Metazoa; phylum Chordata; class Aves; order Pelecaniformes; family Ardeidae; genus Egretta; species Egretta garzetta. The sequence continues at coordinate 6,446,313 of NW_009259588.1, forward strand.
CAACCCAGAACATTCTATGATTCTATGATTCTATGAAACCCTGGCCGGAGCTGGAACATGGATGATAGGTGCTGGAAGATCTGACGCTCAGAAAACACCCTTCCCATCATTCAGAAACACGGCAACTTTAGCCTTGGGGCTCACTGCCGCAACCAACGTAACAAGCACGAAAGCAAGAGGTGCCTAATAAAAGTAGTTGGTGTGAACTGTATTTCAATAAATGTAAACATACATTTTCCAATTAAGTGTTTTTCTCCCCGGTATTATTAAAATGTGATGAAACTAGGAGTGGCAGGCTGGAAACAAAGAGAAGGAAGCGGTTCTGGAAACAATGTGCAATTAAGTGCTGGAGCTCTCAGCTGAAGGCCTTGCTGTGGGTGCCGAGAGACTTCTTGGGTCCCAAAAACAACTGGGTGGATTTGTGGAACAGGAGCTCTCCCTCTTGCAGAGAGGAGTCTCTGCAGTGCCGCGCTCCCATGCGACCTCCCACACTCAAAGACTTTGGGACTCCTAAGGTTCCCACCACCCCGAACAACACCTGCCTTCGCAAGGGTGGATCTCCTTTGAGAGATTTACGGGGCTGTAGGCAGCACCTTGCACCATGGGGACTACCCGGCACGACACGTGGTCTTGGGTGGGCATCCCTCCCCGGGCTGCAGCTAGCCTATCTTCAGGACACCGTTATTATAACAAATGCACACAGGGCTTGAAGGTTAGGGGCTACCTGCTCTCCACAGCCATGTGATCCCACTATTTCTCCAGAGAAGCCACCTCTGTCCACCAGACCACTGGCTGCCAAGTTTATCACATGAGCTCCTATCTGCTGCACTCCCAGAACTCAGTAACATGCATCTAAGACAGGCCACAGCCGCCCCACCGCTCAGAGGAACAAGGACTTAGTGCCCCTGTGACCAGGGGACACGGTCACGGAGATCACACGAGGGGAAAGCTGGGAGAGATCTCCATCTGCAGCAGCCAACTGAGTCAACATCTCTCTTTCTGTGCCTGTTACGGTGCCAAAGATGATGGAAAGGAGAGCGCGGAGTAAAAGAAAAAGTAACCATTTTGTGTGCACGCAGAGATGTAAGGGGAAAACTAAACTAGATGATGGTCTAAAAAAATATGCACTAAACTAGTTAGGGCTACTAACTAGATGCCCTAACAGGACTTTTCCATCTCTAGTGTCTATGATTCTGTATTTTAAAATAAGGAACATTAAGAACTGTATGTTCATCCTTTTTAAGCTGTACTTTAGGACTGATTAGGAACTGAAACGCAGGGATGAAAGGAGGCATTTCAGCGAACTTATTTTGCATCTCCTGTGTGTTTTTGACCTTAACATCAATGGAGGTGAATTACTGGCTTCCGCTTGTTCCTGGCAGCAAAAGAAAGGACAGGTAATAATATGAAAGTGTTATTACAAGAATAATATGTGGAACTGCAAAGAGATACAGATCTGTAGGTCTTTTCTTTTAGGCAACTTCAATGCAGAGGAATAACTCTGGCTCCTGGTCCAGTAGGGACTTACTTGACTTCTTCCTAATCCAGATCAGGGATGCTGTGGAATGGAAACCTAGCATGCCTCCAAGGCGAAGGCCAGTTATTTCACTGAAAAGACACGTAGCTTTAGGTGGGCTGATTTTCCTCTAGGTTTCCATACCTGGAAGAGGGTTGGATCTGCCAGGAGACTGGAAGACGGGGGAAGGAGGGAGGCTGACCTCTTTCTGCCGAAGTGCTGTGCTGGGGAGGGGCAGCTGTGGGCTTGCAGCAATACGATGCAACAGCAGCCACACGGTGCCTCCCTATTTACATTACAGTTGTATATGCTCAGCTAAAAATAACCTCCTACCTCTGTCCTTCCATCGGTGAGAAAATTAGCTAATGTTTGCACAGAGTCTGAAAATACAAAGTCATCAATATTATAATGACTTCCCAGAGATCCCTGGGAGGAGTACGTAAGCGAGCCAAAGCTAATGATAACAACGCTATTTTTGTATGGCACTTACTCTTTACAACTTACGCTCCCTTGATAATACCCCTGGAAAAGCTCCCTCCTTCCAGAAGTACGTATGCAACCGAACCTTAATTGTAATAGAATACTTTGCGAAGCTGCGCTACACGGGCAGATACATCCCCGCCGCACTCCGGAGTCAAGATATATTTAAGCGCGGCAGCAGCACCACGGTGCCACTGCTCAAAGCAGCATGACGAAATACTGTTCTTTCAACGAGAAGACTAAGCCCTCTTCACGCAGGCAATTTTCTAACGAGTAATGACTGCCGCATGCCTGCTAATAAGGCTAAATGCTTTCATACAGCCACGTCGGGCTGAGGGTGAAGTCACCAGAGACTTGGAGCACGGAGACCCAAGTCCTGGAATCTGCAGGAAACCTAAATTAAACCCCCGTTTCTAATCATATCTCTACGTGACTCGCCCTCCATTCTGGAAGCATCCCTGGTGGGAAACACAGCTGGGGAGTATTTCGGCTGCGATGATGTCAGCCCGCTCCTGATAGGCTTCTCTGTGAGGTGACACTTTGCTGGGTGAGACCCGTGTGCCTGGCCCGGGATTTCACAGCCTCAGACTCGCTTGCTTTCTGCCAGAGGATGGCACTCCACCCCCTGCAAAGGCGCTCTTCCCGCCGCCCAGGACTACAACACATCGCCTGCGTTGACAGATCTGCGAACCAGACATGACACAAATGCTACCTGCTAATTTGTACCTCTTCTGCTGGTGCAGAGACCTGGTGGCCTGGCTGCAGGGGGAGAAATGAGAGCGAGATAAAAATTGCAGATGGGAGATTGCTACTTTTGAAATCTCATTACTCAAGGCACCGGGGCAAATTATAGTAACTGGTCCTGATCCAAGGACGGTTCCTCTCACCACGAAGCCCGAGATGCACCAAAATACAGCTGAGTGGTGGGGAAAAAAAATCATGTCTTTATACTGAAAGCACTGGAGGCCCAGCTTCTATCAGCTGTGCAGATGCACGCGCGTACATGAACAAAACCACACAGGGAACCTGCACGTTTGACATGGGAGAGGGGACGTGTCATGTGGAGCCATTTACCATGTATGCGCAATTGGGGAAGGACGGGCCACAGACTGCTGCGACCGTCAGAAATTTTTCGTGTAATCTGCTCCTCGGTACCGTCACTGTATGTTTTTCTTCTCCAAACTGCCAGCCTGAGGTGCTTTACTACCTGTGTCCACGTCCAAGCTCCTCTCTCCCCCTCTCTCATCCTGGTTCTCCAGCGCTGAGGGTGCAGCATCAGGGCCGCAGACGCTGCAGTTCGCAGCACTCAAACCACACCAAAAGGATTTGCAACAGGATTATTTAAAAAGTGAGTACCTCTAGGAAGCAAAATACTATCCAGTATATCCGAACCGCTCCAGCCTCAACACAGCAGAATCTAAATCGCTCAGAAAGTGGGCAGCATCAGGATAACGCTGTATGATCAATATGTACTCATTCTCAACCTAAAAATACCTTTGGAAAGTCACAAGGTTTCTTCCTACATTGCAAACCAACGAGAAACAAAGGTCAGCAGCACAGCCTGCCTGGCCACCTCGATGGTTTTTCTTTCCAAATTTCCCTTGAACACACAGTTTATGTGGGCCGCGCAGTGTTTAAAGCACCCGCAACCAAAGCCTCAGTAAAAGTCTGTAGTGCATTTCAGTAACTTACGTGTGTGATGGAGCCATTTCCAGGAAATTCACTGCCTTGTGCCCTACCTATCTCTCATGGGTAGGATTTGAGCTGAATTAACCTGAGCTTTCTGGCGTGGAAGATAAAAAACACCTATCAAAATGCAAAATATATCCTCTCATACTGCTTACACCGGTTTATATTTTAATCAAAAAACACGAAGATCACGTAATTCTTCCTGTGGGTTCTCCAGCTATTAGAAAGACCCGTTCTATATCCAAGAGACCACATCTATCATGGGTGTCACCCTGATGGCTCCCCCAGCACAGTGAGGGGGATGATTTTTGGACCAGAGTTGGTCTCACGGATGGATGTGAACGATGAAGAACCAACCCCGCACGGACCCAAAGCGGCTGAGAGATGCTGAGGAAAGCTGTGCCCGGGGGCCATGGGGTGCGCCCCAGTCGTCCCCCCCAACACCCCACCATGCATTGCCATTACCTGTGCTCGATGCTCCCCAACTGCAAACTGTATCACGGCAATGCCTGGGCTATGGCTGTCTTCAATCCTCTCCACAGTGCTGGAGTCTATTTTCAGGTCGTTGCTAATTTCCGCGCTCTGTATGAAGTCTTCTGTTTTCAAGTCCTCTACTTTCTTCAGCTCCCCGTTGGCCAACTGAATGATCGACCCCTTCATGAAGTAGGGGGGCAGTGTGGGAGGTGCGGCGGCGGGGGAAGCGATGGACTGCACGACGGGCAGGTGGATCTGCGCCTGCACCATGGTGGCCTGGTATGCAGGCTGGGTGGTGAGGGGCTCCGCGCTGAAGTTCTCGCTTTTGGGGACGGCGGTGGTGACGAACGTGTGAGGCACTGCTGCAAACTGGGGAGACGACGTGACGATCGCAGGCGCGACTCCTGACGGCTCGACGTCCGCGCCGCCGACCGGTATCAGCAGGGACTGGGTGCCGGGGATCACCAGGTGCTGCGGCAGGCTGCCGGGGTACCCGATGGCTTGCTGCTGACCGCTCAGGTAGCCGATCACCGGCGGCTGGGTCCCGGCGTAGAAGGCTGTCGCCGGCAGCCCGACGGGGAGTTGCTCGGAGGCGCTGTGGGTGGTCTGAATGACGGTGTGAGGGGACAGCGTGGCCACTGCCTTCACCCCCTCATGGCCCAGAGCCTGCTGCGGAGACAAGGCGTAGGACCGGTGGGTTGGCTTTCCTAAGTGCAAGCTTCCCTTGTCGTTGAGGGCTGAGGGAGAGGTCTCACGGTTGGTGGCCTGCTGCACCTCCATGTCTGCCGTGGGTGTGCTGCTGTTGGGGACCACCATGATGGAGGCTCGGACACCTGAGGAATCCCGTGCGCCGTACTCGGCGGGGCTCGAGTGGACCACCACGTGCCTGGTCTCGTAATGATGGGGAGCTGGTTTATTGCCTGCTTTGACTAGACCCATGTCGGCAGAGGGCGAAATGCCGTACCTCCGGCTCTTCTCTATCTCGCCGTTCAGTACCTCCTTGGCCTGCATCGCCTGCAGCCGGCTGCTCTCAGGCTTCTTGGGGGGATCCCTGGTGACGAAGTGGCCCCCCGAGTCGGTGTACTGCACCACCACTTGGGAGGAAGGGCCGAGGGTGAGGGTGTGGGGGATCACTGTCTGATGGGGGTGCAGAGGGACCGGGATGGTTGGAGGAGAGACGTTTCTGACGGTGCTCTGGGAAGAGCTGGAAATGTGGACGTACTGGTTCTGCTGGGTGGGTGGAGGAGACCCGGCGGCGATCAGTCCAGGCGTCCTGACCAGGTGCGGCTCAACTTTGTGGCCCTGCTGGCTTAAGCCGCTCATGCTGGCCAGCAAAGTGGAATAAGCCTCCAGCTGGGAGCGCTGGGATGGAGTGGTCGCAACAGCCGTGGCTGCTGCCACGGCGCTGGTCGCAGAATTGGCCGTTGGGGAAATCAGCTGTGAGGGGATGAATCCGGTGTACGATCCGCTGTACTGGGGCCCGACAAACTGGAAGGTGTGCTGCAGGTGCGTGTACTGCACGGGGGAAACGGGGGTCCCTGACTGGGAGATGGCGGGCGAGTACACCGTGGGAAGAGTGGTGGAGGCTGGAACGGACCTGGGCGCACTCGGTGGGGAATAGTCCAGCCCTGCAGACAGCGACTTGTGCAAACCCTGCTGCAAGCCCACCTCCACCGACGATGTCCCCCCGGGCCGGTGCCGACCCCCCAGGCCGCCCTGGCTGCCAGCTGCGCTGGGGAGCCATGCTAGGTTATCTGCACGGTGGTTTTCGTTTGGCAGGACCGGCTTCACCTCCGAAGGCAGGCTGGTGGCAGGGATTTCTCGCTTCTTAGGTGGCAGGCATTCATTGCTCCGCTCTTGGTTGGATTTCATCTTTCGCCGTCCCCCCTCCACTGTGCTTGCTTCACTGTCTGGCTGGCTCTGATTTCAGTCTGATAAACGGAAAGTCACATTTGATTTCTGCAAGGGATCCAGTGACTTCATGAGGAATCATCTCCCCGTAAGCACGATTCTCCGACGGCTCCTCTGGATTCTGCAACGAGAGGGTGGGCAAGGGAGGGGGGAGTCACACCATCAGCGCTGGGAAATGAGAACAAACGAGCAGACACCCCGAAAGAGCAAGCGAGTAAAAGAAAAACCTCTGGAAGAAACAAAACCAGTCAGGCACTGCCGCTCTTGTGTCAAGGAGCAGTTGACAGCTGCGTTGTAAACCACAGCGAAAATCCTGGGCATGTCTGCTAATGCACCACGAAAACGATTAAAACTTTAGGCAGATTGGAAACTCTCTGGCCATAACTTGCCGCATTTAGCAGTGGTCAATCATTTCCCAAGGCTCACTTTCTCCTTCCTCTGGGAAAGCCCTCCATGTCCCTAAGGTACCCGGTTCGCTCTTCAGGCCTCTCCATCCCCTGCAATGATGACTTAGTCTTCACCCTGCTGCATCCTAAAAAGCATGGGAGCGCGGCAGGGAGCCCCGAGGAACATGCACACACGAAATATTTATGTTAGCAACAAGTAGCTATGAGTGGTGCAGAGGGAAGGTGGTAGGTCGCTCCTGAACCCCAGAACCCCAGAGTCACTTCACATCACATTGGGCTGGGCAGCTGCCCCCATTGTCCCCCCACGCCATGGCTCCTTAGGGGCACACGAGCCCTTCATCTACCAGACTGGCAGTGAACCTCAGCCACGCGATCTGTTCACAGCAGCAGCCCAGAGCCAGAGATGGCTCTGAGCCAGGTTTTTAATGTGTGGCGTTTTTTTTTTTCCCCAGCGCTTTGAACTCCCTCTGCAACCGATACCTCACGCCCAGGCTGATGCCCCCCACCGCAGGCAGGTTGGCCAGAGCCAGGCGCCGGCACCATCTCCATCTCCGCTGGGATCCGATCCCCCTGTTTCTTAGTGACTGCCAGACCAGGGAGGCTGCAGGTACCGCATTCGTGGCCACACGTCCAAACCCTGAGCAAACTCAGCCCTGGGGATGCCTCACCAGGACCACTCGGAAAAGCACGTTTGGGTTTCCTGATCCGAACCAGGAGCTCCCACCACTGTAAAAGCTCATGATTTTATATTGGGCTAATTATGTTGTTGGAGCAAAACAGTTGCTTTCTCTGCTCTGCATCACTTAATACAGTGACTTCAGCTACCCAAAGGCAACAAAGTCTTCCTAACTCTTTCATTATCTGCTATGGAAAATACCATAACTAAATCACATCATGTCTGGAAAAAAGCAAAAGGAGCTGAGAGCCTCCCCCTACCTGCCTGAAACCTGCCTTGCCTTGTCCCGTAACAAACTTTATGGGGAGAGAAACTTTTCCCCAGCCCCTGTCCAGCCACCGCTTGTCATCTGCATTTCTGGCTGGTTTGGAAAATACACAGCAATGGGTGCTGAGAAACCGTGCACCTCGCACAGCCGGCATCCTCACAAGAAAAGCGTGCATTATATGAAAGACAAATGGAGAGAGAAAGAACTAAGAGTGGATGTGAAAGAAGATGGAAATAGGACACAGCCCACTTTAAAGTGAATGCTGAGCAGCACTAATGATACTTACAGCAAGTAATATTCCTTTGGGGGATTTCTTTCCCTGCTGCCTCTCTTCTAATGAACAATAAGCCTGATGTTTGTATGCGTATGCAGTGCTTTGAAGACATACTAGACTAAGATTAAACCTATCTTTAAGAGCACTCTTTACGTTTATGGTCCTCCAAGCTGCTGTAAGCCTGCAGGAAAAGTCCACACCTTCTAATAGTTTGATACAATCGGTCTTAAGTTAATTATTCTGTTGTTTAAATACTGATAAACAGTAATGAAACACCAATAGCCACAGAGCTGGGGGAGGGTGGGTTTGAAGCACTGTTTCAGGGCAGATTCCCTGGCTTTAAGGTGAGAGGGGGACGAAAGGACTCAGGGCAGCTTCAAAGGAGCAAGGCCTATCGATGCCATAAGCATGGCGGCTCAGGGGCAGCCTGGGCCCCCGCCGTATCAGCACGGGTCTTCCCCCTCCTCCCAACAGTTGCTCAGCGTGTCTTGGCAACAGCTAAAATTATTATATTACACATGACTTACAGATTTTTAAGTTCGACTAAAAATAAAATCGCCGAGCTCACATTTGCGCAGTCATCCTTGGTTAACTTTAGCTCACTGTAGCCTTCTGCCCCGGGCAGTCGGCTTTGGCAGGTAGGTCAGCAGCTCCTGGCCGAGGCGGCTGCCCGGGGATGCCCTCGACGCAGGGCCCTCGTCCCGCTCCCTTTGCCACAGGGAGCTTGTGCTGGGCTGGGATCGTCCTTCGATCTCTCGTGGAGATGGCACGTGAGCTGCAAACCCAGAATCTAAATACACTCCCATGGGGAAAGGCTGGGAGCAGAGGGCTGGCCTCTCTGCCTGCAAGAGAGCAGGGAGCTTGTACGTGGGACCAAACGGGGCCAAGTCTCTTTTGCTGCGATGGACAAACCAGGCTCCCCCCAACTAGTTGTTCCAAAAGCCCGAGGCATCGGGGTTCAGTTTCTCCGCATCAAAAGTACTACTCTGAAGCTGTATGAAACCTGGTGAAGCTTCACTCTGCAGGAGCTGAAGCAAAGGTTTTGTTCTGCTAAATAGCATTGAATTGCTGAGTTTTGGGTAACCTCCAAAGACAAAGCTAACATCCTTCAAAGATACCAAATAGTAAATCTTTTGGGGGATTTTTGTGTGTGTGTAAATCTTTCATATGGCTGACTTCATCATCACTGGTAACAAAAGGGCTGCCCAAAATCTCCCGGAGAGCACAGGAGGAATGTACAGGCTTAACTGAGACAAGGGATGAGACAGCTGTAGAGCGGCGATGACTGCCCCACTTTTGCAAGCCCGAGTACTTCACGGTGAGACTTTGAACTCTGTTAACAGACAGAAATGCAAATGTGCAGCATAAACCAGCCTACTTCTACTTCAGGACTTAAAAGTAAAATGGTAATTTTTCAGCATAATTCACGTTCCAGAAACAGCAAAGGTAAGGCAGGACTGATTTTGCTCGGGAAGCAATGAAAGGCAGACAACCCAAACAGAGCGTCTCAAAGGCAAGAGGTACAAGACCTGGTTAAACTGTTCTTCCCTGGCTGTTCCAGAAAGGTGAACGCCTTCTGATGTGCGTTGCACAGCTTGCTATGTGTACGTTTTGGGTTTTATTTTTTGGATCCAAGTCTGACTCGCGAGATCTCCTTTCTCTTTAACTTCAGAGCTGTCGATCACGATTTGCGAGACACGCAAACAAGCAGCAAACACCAGGTGATTGTTTGCTCCTGCTTTGTATGTGTGTGTGTCACACAAGTGCGTGCGTGCGTGCACGCCTGTGTAATTATGGCTGGGAAGGTAAAGGGGACAAAGAGATCAGGGACAGCAGCTGGACTTTGGTATCTCTGGCAGCGAGTCCGCATGGAACATTGCTAAAATGTCTGGACAGACAGTGTCCGCTGGCAGCCTGCCCACACTCGAATTCCTGGAAAGGCTTAAGGCAGAAAAATAATCACTTGGAGGAGTCACCATCTGGGCTTGCTCTGGTCCCAAAGGGATTGCTCACTGGAGCTCAGGATGTGCATTTTTCATGCAAAACTCCAGCGTCTCTCTGCAAGGCACTTTAAACCTCACTATGTCTCCCAAAACCATATTTTTCTATCAATTTCATTAATAAATTTAAAACTCATGAGAGGATACTGGATTATAGCTCAAGGGGCTGACCTCCTTTATTTATCCAGAGTTTGCTGCAGCAAAGGTAAAACCAGCAACACAAGCCCCTGTCCGCACTGTAATCGTATGCTGTGTCCCACCACCCACGACTAAGTCTTGGGGTGCAGAGAAGCGGGGACTCACAAACCACTGCAGCACCTGGCTATGCAAACGGTGGGACTTCCACTGCCTTCCAAAATCAGGCACTTTTTGCAGTCCCATGACGTAGCTAACGCCATTTTCAGGTCTCTAAACCACCTTCAAAAATCCGATACCTCATCATCCCTAGTCCCTGACCTTTCTGCACCTGCTAACAAACTCACGCTGACATTTGCCACCAGGAGCAAGGTCCGGGACCACCCGCTCACTTGCCTTGTTGCATGGAGCAACCACCCAAGGGGGGTAGCTGTCAGCCCCCAACTTCAGGGATACTAAATTCAAACCAGTTGCTTATTGTCAAAAGGCTCCTTTGATCCCAACCCCTAATAAGACACAGATTATTAAGGTTTTTTAACTTTCACCTTCCAGCCCCAGGTATGACCAGTAATTTCTCACATTTACCCATGCAATAAAAACACTGGGTCTATCCTCTGTCAGACACCATTGCCCTGCCTGGCAAGTAGACATCAAGGCAATATTCAAAGAGTACACCAAAAAAACAATCCTCTGAATTGAGCCTGACATATGGCTCTTTATGTCTGGGGTGTTACTGGGCAGAAGCAGCAGCGCAGTCTGATGCTCCTGCCTCAAATTGCCCGCCCATCCCATCACGACGGGACGAGCGGGTAATTTCGGCAGCACTGGAAATCAGTGGGAAGGGAGGACGCTTCGTCCCACCTCTCCCCTCCCCTCCGAGGAGGTAGGGATCTTGCAGGATCAGATTCCGAGTGATTAAAAGACAGACACATTGCAGCTGCATTCTGGCTCTCAGCATGTGCAGCTTGGCGCGTGCCAACAATAGCTATAGGAGTTTATTGTCCAATTCGACCAGTTTTCACAGCACTCTGGCAGGCTTCCCAGAAGGGCCAACTGCAGAGATCCATTAATAAGAAACATGAAAACCCCTAATAAAATTTGAAATTCTCCTCCCAAAACGAAAGGGTATCCTGATCAACACCGCATCTGCAAGACAGGTTGTCCACTGCAGCATCAGCTCTCATCATGCTTCAGGGAATCTGCCACAGCAAATTGCTACAGGTTTCTGCAGAGTGAGCAGCTATTCTGCACGTCCCTCCGCTCCCCGGTCAGATCAGACAGCCTTCACGCAATATAAAAAGCAAGTGATACAAGCAAACCTCAGCGAGCACATCACTGGATGTCAGATGCCCAATGGCTTGACATCCCCATGAGATTTTATGATGCAAGTGTGTATGTACCAGCGTTGACAGAGCAAGATTTAGGAGGAAAAAATAGTGTAAGATACACTCCCGAAAGGACAGACAGATGATGGAGTTCCAGGACAGCCATTCACTCGATGACATTCACAAATGCAGGCAATATAAAGAGATTATCAGAAAGCTACTCCGCTGGTTAACTATCCATTTCTGCTACTTAGCTCCTGAATTTTGAGGATAAGGGGAGATCTGCATGTTCTAAGCAGGGCATGTGCCTCCCATAGTCCTGTTTTACTACAGTTCCACTACAATTAGGTACACATAGTTATTTTGTGTGGTGGGTGCTGGTGAGCTCCACAAGAATACTATGCTGGCGTTAGCCTAAGTTTCAGCTAGGCTAACTGCTGAATTAAGGACATTTGAATTAACTTCCAGAAGTTTGCAGGTTTCTGCCATCAGTTCATCTGGGTGCCATCACCTGGTTCTGCAACAGGGAAGGTGCCCATATTTTCAGCATCTGTAAAAGTCGTGCCGTGCTCTGGATGCACAGCACCCCTTTCCGTGCACCCGTACAGAGACGCAGCTACACGTAAGCCGCGTAGGACTGCAAGTATCACAGGTGATCTGAGTAGATTCACAGCTTCCTACTCATTTATTCCACCTTTTCTTTTTAATACAAAAAAAGTTATTAGCAAAGGTGATCCCTCCTCTTCCAGCATGCTTTGCAGAGAGGAGGTACCACAGAGCGCGGCGCAAGGCATCGGGCAGGCTGGAAGCAAGGAAGCTTTTGCTCCAGGAGCCACAACAAGTCGACCCGGCGGCACGGGCGCCCAAATATCACAACTCAGGCCCCGCTTCTTGCCACTGAAACACACGATGCTGGTTTACAAATAGAAGATTTCTTAAAACAGTAATGGCGGAGGTTATTTGCTTTTATATTGTTTTTTCTTTTAACTTGCCCTTCTGCTGTGTGAGGCCTTTCAGGGTCGAGGTCTCCAGCTTTTCCCTGCAACCCACAAGACCAGAATCTTACTGTCTTAGGTAAAAGCAGATTTTCCCATCTCATCATCTGACACCAGAAACTGGAGTTTTGTGAAACAGCGTCAGGTATCTAGAGACTAGCGATAAAAATGCAAGAGCTTACAATGCTGATTACAGTGAAATTTCTTTGAGGGTGAAGCGCTGGACTCCACAGCCCTCTGCTTCTGCGGAGGAAGGGGGAGAAGGATTTAACTGCTAAGGAAGGGCCCGAGCCCTGAGGCAAAGCCATTTGAGCGTGCACAACCTGATGCACGGCTCTTTCTCTCGGCTGCACAGCAGAAAGTGCACCTCGGCTGACCCTGCGAGAAGCAGCTCTACCTTTGCAGCCACGAAGGGAAGACCTGGGGCTGCTCGGGCCTGGGGTTCCGGCTCAGGCCAACTGCGAGCTGCTCAGTCCTGCAAGGCAGAACTGATCCAGGTGTGACGCTGGAGCACCGTGTTCCAGCAGCACCATGTTTTACCACCGCGCCGCGCTGAAGCCTTCACAACCTGACAGAGGTCTGCCAAACCCCTCTGAAGCCCTGCTCCCGAAAGCCTTGGAGATGGCTGTACCAGGAGCACCAGGACCACCAACTCAAGATGCTCGGGAAGGCAGCATCCCCCTTCACACACCCAGCATGGTGAAGTGAAGTGGCAATGAAGAAGCTGTGGAGCAAACACACACCTTTTAAAGCGCGCCTTCAACCCCACTGACAGCAGGACGGAAAGGTGGATCCCACCCGTGCCCCTCTGCGAGGGGCCAGATCCAGCATCTCACCTTTCATCTCCACACCGCACTGGCTGGTGCCAGCGCAGAGGTTTACAGGACCAGCTTTGTCTTGATATTGCAGCCATCCCCTAGAGGCATTTCTGCAGCTTAAATGAGTGAATAGAGTTCATTTATAAACAAGTATAACACCAAAATTACTTTGTTGATGTTTTTCATTTATCTAAAATGTGCCCAGCTACAAAGGGAGCTGCCTACACAATTTTCCATTGAAAATTTCACGAGTGACTATAAACGTAGCGACACCCACTCGCCGCTCATTTTAACTTGTGACAGAAACTGTCATGCCTGTATGAACACATTTGCACCGCAGATATGTCACACAGGTCTCCTTCCATGTGTCTGAAAATGCTCGCTCATGTTCCCTCCTTCTTCGGCAAAACAAATTAGAGAGACGCCCGGCTTCGCTGCCAGGAGAGATGAATAAGACCCCCACGAAAAATTACAGAAACCGGGGGCGTTTCACCCCTTTGAAGATCCAGCCAGTAACACCAGCAAGCAGCAGCCAGCGCGGAGCAGCCATTTTACAGATAAGCACAGGCGCTTGTGGGGAGGAATGTACCTTTAAGCCAGGCTGATAAGGGGACAGTGTGAGAGAACAGCTTTAGGGGCAGATTTGGAAAGGTCAGCTGCACGATGGATGCCTTTCCTTGGAAACACTCCCTGCAGACTGCTTCTCTAGTAGATTCCACGTGCTAGCAAATTAGACTATAATTAGTCTATCTGTAAAGTGCGAAACGTGAATTGACATTAAATTCCCCTTGAAATGGTTTCCAACACCTCGCCTTCTCTCAGGCTTCATTCAGCAAAGCTTTATAACTTGACGCAATTTTGCATCAGCCCTTGCTCATAGCCCCAGCACACACTTGGTGCCTCGCCGAATCAGGATCACTGACCATCACCACTAACAAAACCGAAACGCCAGCAGCTCGCCCCAGCCTCCAGGCAGGCAGCACGCTCCCCCAGCGCTGCAGAGGGCTGAGAGCGAGTTCAGCATCCCTCCCAGCCACCTCTCGGCTCTTTCTTTCTCTAATTCACTCCTTCATTCATTCATTCATTCATTTTTTACTTCTTCATTCAGGGTCAGCTATGTTTGGGTGTGCCCCACGCAGACCCTCAACCCGGCAATCGCAACACAGGCAACATCGTAGGGGTCAGTGCACATATGAGTGCACGTGGGCACAAAAAAAAACCAGACCAACTCTCCTGCATCTCGTCCCCCTGTAAGATGCCTGTCCTGGCCCTGCGGCCCACAAAACCGAGCGACTAGTTACTCTTCCTGACTCAGCTTTTTAGGGAGCCTCTCTCCTGCTCCATGGGGAGCGCGGCAGGCAGATAAAAAGGGCACGGAGAGCCAAATCCATCACCAGTGGCACTTGACTTGAGGCCAGAGCAGCGAGGGTGAGATCGCTCCGACTGTTCTATCTGACAAGGCCACACAGAAAGCAATTAAAAGAAAATGAAATAACACAGGTTTATAACAACATAGCAGGCTCCGTAGTCACAGGCTCCGGTTGCAATTAAAAAATCCACCCGTTCCAACTAAGAATGCAAATCATCAGCGTTGCTCTCAAGCAGGGAACGTTGACAAATGAAGGCGGTGTGCTAACAGGCAGTGCCAGTACTCTTTAATTTAAGTATGTGAGAAACAAAGGTATGTACCATCCAGGACTGCCAGAAAGAACTCACTTTAAACAGCAATCAGAAAGAACTGGAAGGGTTTAAAAATTACTCTTCTTGCAAAAAAACAGACATAAGAAAACCTTTTGCTCCCCTTCTCCCAGCCAACTGAAGAAGGAACGAGAAAATGAAAATCACCCAGCTCCCATAAAGGTTATTTATATAGGAGTTTTGAACTCAGGAACTAAAAAAAATTCCTCCATTGGACATGTGGGTCCAGTGAACCACAGCTTGAAAATCCGAATGGATCTTTCGTCAAAGCCACTGAGCCACGAACATGTTTTCTCACCGCTGTGATCACTTCTGTGAAAGCATCTTACCCATCTGCCACTGGAAATCCACGGCGCCGAAGACAAGTGACTCCCCGACACCAGTGAAATGGACAAAAGGATGACTAGCTACCTGCAGCTGGTTTCAATCGAAAAGCCGAGTAATTATTGCAGCCCTCTCCTGTGGCTCATATGGAGCGCAGCATGGAGCTGTAAAGCGTTATGCAAGTCTAATGTGCTGCCAGATCTCTTCGAGCAGGCAGCAGCCAAGTCGCTCCCTCCCACCATTGGCTCAGCTTCATTAACTTAATCAGGTATTCATTCATTCATTCACTCACTCATTCAAAAAAAAAAAAAAAAAAAAAATTACACTAAAGCTAGCAAATAGCCAGTGCCATGCACACACAAGGAGTATGCTCGCATCAGCCACCAGGGCTGGAAGAAAAAGGGTAATCTAACATCCCTCCCGCTTTGACAAGGGCGTTAGTTTTTCGCGCAGCCGGGTGCACACGCACCTTTGCGACAACCTCCCCAAAAGCATGGAAGGCTCGGGAGCTGTGGTGGGGGCAGATGCCAGCTCTGGAGACCGTGGAATTGAGAGCAGCCCTCTAACTCAGTGCAGCCAGCAAGCAGTGGAGTAGAGTACTTCCCCAGAGCAACGGACTAATTAATTAATTTGATTATTTAGGGGGAAAAAAAGGAATTGTGGCAGATCAACTCAACTCATTTTGCTGCAAGGTTCCTACCCTTTCTTTCACACATACCGCATACGTTGCACAGCTTAATCCAGACAGAAGGGAACAAAGCAGAACAGAAGGAAAAGGAAAAAAAAAAGAAAAAAAAGAAAAAAGAAAAAATAGGGGAAGCATCACACAACTAATAAGAGCAACTGGTAATGGAAAGCCCTGTTTGACCCTTGTATCTGTAAACATAAGACTTCCTACAGACGTGTAGCATTCAAGCATCAAATAAGAGTCCCCTCCCTTGCACAGCTCTTGCACTTGTTTTTCTTAGTCTTTACGTGTAAGTTTGCAAAGAACGTTATTTCTTCCCTCTAGCTGTCATCAGGATGACTTTCGCTGCATTTTTTTTTTTTTCCCAGCAAGCTACAAGAAAGAAAGCTGCTTTATGACTATTGCAAAAAGCAGGCCTTGAGAGTCAGCTCTCACTTTACTGTGAAGAGTTTCATGCAGTGAGCCGGGCTGGGCGTTAAGGACAGGGGAGAGGTGCTGCATTCCCCACAGCGGAAGCTGAGCAATGGCGTGAAAGCAGTCAGCATCTCTCCCCTTGTCTCATTCTGCCCCGTGAGAAAAAATACCAGATGGCAGGTTACTCCAAGCAAGTCCATAACAGTAACATAGAAATACCAAGCACCACAACTATTTCAAAATAGTGCTTATGGTTACACAAAGAAAACTACACACCCTGGTGCAAAACCTCAGCCACAGACCTGGCCGACGTGCCCCAAGAGCACCCACGCTCCCCACCTTCGTCCAGTGATGCACATCAGACCTCACAAGCCTCCATCTTCTGTTATCATGGAGAGCGCAAATCTTCCCTGCAGGAACTTCCACTGCCTCTTCTCTAGCTAGCTTCCAAGTCGCTATTTCTCTTCAGACAAAAAACCCCAAACCTGATCTTCTACGGCCACTGCCACAAACCACGATACAAATGGCAAATCAGACAAAGACTTTTGAAAAGTGTTATTAATGCAAGGCCAACATTTAGCTAAAGGTCTGCAGTTCAGATGCACTTAGCAAAAGCATGTGAAAGACCCCAAACCAACTCCTGTTACTCTGATTCCTCCTCTGACCGTACCACAGAAGCCCACGGTTAACTCTTGGATCCCTTCTTGGATTTCTCTGTAGGTGGATGCACTGAAGAGCACCTAAGCACCTAGCAGACAAGCAAACACACAACTTCTGGGGAACCAGCTGTTGATACATGTAAGGAGTACAAGAGAACGTTACGTACTGCAGCTCATCAGTGAGTGAACGGCGAAGTACAGCTGAACACTGCTTCTTCGACTGCTACATGACAGCACGTAGGATTTGCTGACTAGAAAACAAGAACTACTCAAGATGCTTTTACTGCATTAACGGAATTAAAAAAGAGAAAGAGATGAAAAGGTGCCTGAAGGCGACACGATTCTTAGTCCTTGGCCTTCTGCACTCCAAAGTGTGTAGGACATCAGCCAAGCAGCCTCAAAGTACTCTACGCTCAAGTCAGCCTTCTTCACCAGAAGTTCAATCTCACACTAAGGGCCTTTAAATTATCCAAGCACTTAAGCACTGTGTCTCTTTCATGATCTTCATCTCAATCTCTAACTCTTCTCTGAATGGGGTCCAAAGCTTGGAGGTTCCTCCTCCTCTTTTCACTTCACCTCCCTTCTCTTGCATCCCTGACACCACTGCTTCATTCAAGACACAATGTGAGTCCTTCCTCCTCTGTCCATGCCACCCATCTTAGCCTCCCCTCTCCTGCTTAAACAACTGCTCGAGCCTTTTTGCCTTGCATCAAGGTAACAAACTGCTGTGAGATTCCATCGTCTGAGCCTCTCCTCCATAGCTGGGAGCACCCAGCGAGGTGTGATTTCTGACACAATAAGTAGCTGCAGGAGTTTTAAAGCGGGCCGTCAGAAGAAGGACGAGAACGTAACAGAGCAGGAGAAGAAAACCAGCCCAGGAACGCTATGAGTATCTTACCCCAAATGATCCGAACTTGGGTAGAGGTTCTAGTTTGGTCTAGATAAATAAAAGGGATGTGGTTTGAGCAATTCTGGTTCTTTATATGAATCATTTCACTTCTCCCTCTGAAAGAATCATTAGAAGAACGTGGGGTTTCATGATTCAAGGTAGGAGAATGAGAAGGCAATATTTCAGCACTGTGAAATGAGGCTTGCGTGTCTAACCGCACCGCCAGCTCAGAGTTCACTTCTCACAAGTGTCAAGTATATTTTCCCTTCTGTATCTCTGCAAGCCCCAGTTCTGTCTGTTGCCATCACTCATGGGATTTACCTAAGCCCTGAAACAGCAGAAAAAAATAATCTTTTTTGCTGGAGAAACAGAATCACGTCTCAAGCACACACGCTGAAAAATTCAAATTATACATATAATTTATTGTAGCTCCATTCATCCGCCTGGTGTCGACAGTATAAATACAAATGATGCCCATAACAAAACGCTGAACTGCGGTCCAATGTATTCAGTGGTATTTCTTTGAGATTTCCACTCGCTTTTTCCGTTTCCCTGCTCGCATTCCTCACACTTCAGCATATTCAAGCAGCTGCCTGTTTATACACACACAGCCTGGAACAGAAATGTTGATTCCTTCTTCATCAAAGCTGGTGGCTTTAGCTGTACCCACTGGTCTGAACTATGAAGTGGGGCAGAGGCAATCAGAAGCTAGGGGGTCGTTTAAAATCTGTTATCTGACGATTCAGCTACAAAGGGGGACTTTGCAACTTCCTAAGCACAGAAATTCACTTTTCCGGAGCTCTATTTTTAACACGAGTGGACGGCAACGCTGACCTTTCAAATTCATTATACCACATTATACACAGCAGGTACAACTTGCTGTATGGCGCCTTTCATACCCAAATACATGACAGTGTAGTTCCAGATTTTATTGGCACTCCTTGGACCCATGCCGGCGAATCTGGCTCATGACTGTGCGTCCTCTACTGACAAAGCTCTCCCACCAGCTAGGGCAGCCTTTTGCACAGCACCCAGCGAAACTGCGTTAGCCCTTTTATAGCAACAGACACACGTCCGATTGCAGTCTGCCAACGCGTTTCAGCGGGTACTACCTACGGGGCTTTGAAGTGCTCCCTCCAGACCGGGGCTAAGGCAAGACCCTAGCATGAAAGCTTGTTCTCTGACCAACGATACCTCACTAATGACAGGATTTCAGTTTCCGCATCAGCTAAGGACCTTTCATAAGCACTCTAACTAAATTAGGGGAAGGTAAAGAGATTCAGCTGGGGGTCTGAGTGCTCAAAACCTTTGTGCCTCCCTCTTCAAACCACCGTTTAAGTGCTGTTCTCCCAGAAAATAAAATAGTCAAAATGGGCTCAGATCCTCCCATTGTAAAGCAGAACCCAACGGGGACACTTCCCTGGGAGAAGGAAGCGCTTGGGGGAGTCCCTTGCAAAAACTGCCTCATCTCACCAAGATGTCTGCTCCAACCAGGACAAAGAGGGAACACCGACAGTCCATCAAGTCTGCTCACAGAGGCACCCTGTGTCTAAATCATGAACTTTGGAAGTGGTAGCTACGTGATAGACGTGATGTATCCCACTGCCCTGCAGCTTCCTCTGTGACCGCAGACACATTAGAATAGTAGAATCATTTAGGATGATTTAAGACCATCAAGTCCAACTGTAAACCTAACACTGCCAAGTCCACCACTAAACCATGTCCCTAAGCGCCATGTCTACATCTTCTAAATACCTCCAGGGATGGTGACTCAACTACTTCTCTGCGCAGACTGTTCCAGTGCTTAACAACCCTTTTGGCGAAGAAATGTTTCCTAATATCCAATCTAAACCTCCCCTGGTGCAACTTGAGGCCATTTCCCCTTGTCCTATTGCCCGTTACCTGGGAGAAGAGACCAACACCCACCTCGCTACACCCTCCCTTCAGGCAGTTGTAGAGGGCGATAAGGTCTCCACTCAGCCTCTTCTTCTCCAGGCTGAACAACCCCAGTTCCCTCAGCCGCTCCTCATCAGACTTGTGCTCCAGACCCCTCACCAGCTTGGTTGCCCTTCTCTGGACACGCTCCAGTGCCTCAATGTCCTTCTTGAACTGAAGGGCCAAAAACTGAACACAGTATTTGAGATGCAACCTCACTAGCACCGAGTACAGGGGCACGATCACTTCCCTGCTCCTGCTGGCCACACTATTCCTGATACAAGCCAGGATGCCATTGGCCTTCTTGGTCACCTGGGCACACTGCTGGCTCATATTCAGCCGGCTGTCAACCAGTACCCCCAGGTTCTTTTCCTCCAGGCAGCTTTCCAGCCACTCTTCCCCGAGCCTGTAGCATTGCATGGGGTTGTTGTGACCAAAGTGCAGGACCCAGCACTTGGCCTTGTTGAACCTCATACAGTTGGGCTTGTCCCATCGATCCAGCCTGCCCAGATCCCTGTGCAGAGCCTTCATACCCTCAAGCAGATCGACGCTCTCACCCAATTTGGTGTCATCCGCAAACTTACTGAGGGTGCCCTTGATCCCCTCATCCCGATCATTGATAAAGGTAATAAACAGAACTGGCCCCAATACTGAGCCCTGGGGAACTCCACTTGTGATCGGCCACCAACTGGATTTAACTCCATCCACCACCACCCTCTGGGCCCGGCCATCCAGCCAGTTTTTTACCCAGCAAAGTCTACACCTGTCTAAGCCATGAGCCACCAGCTCCTCTAGGATAATGCTGTGGGAGACAGTGTCAAAGGCTTTACCAAAGTCCAGGTAGACAACATCCACAGCCTCTCATTCATCCACTAAGCGGGTCACCTTGTCACAGGAGATCAGGTTAGTCAAGCAGGACCTGCCTTTCATAAACCCATGTTGACTGGGCCTGATCACCTGGCTGTCCTGAATATGTCACATGATGGCACTCAAGGTGATCGGCTCCATAACCTTCCCTGGCACCAAAGTCAGACTGACAGACCGGTATTTCCCCGGATCCTCCTTCCAGCCCTTCTTGTAGATGGTTGTCATATTTGCTAACCTCCAGTCAACTGGGACCTCCCTGGTTAGCCATGGTTCCTGATAAGTGATGGGAAGTGGCTTGGTGAGCACTTCCGCCAGCTCCCTCGGTACCCTTGGGTGGATCCCATCCAGCCCCATAGACTTGCACGTGTTTAAGTGGTGTAGCAGGTCACTGACCATTTCCTCTTGGGTCATGGGAGCTTTGTTCTACTCCCTGTCCCTGTCTTCCAGCTGAGGGAGCTGGGTATTCAGAGAAGAACTGGTCTTACTACTAAAGACTGAGGCAAAGAAGGCATAAAGTACCTCAGCCTTTTCCCCATCCTTTGTCACTGTGTCTCCCCCCACACTCAATAAAGGATGGAGATTCTCCTTAGCCCTCCTCTTGTTGCTTATTGCCCACCACTGCCATTCCTACGGCAAAAAGGAAAAGGGATTTTTTTTACCCCTCATTTTATTTACACTCCTTTAGTCCTGGACCGAGTGATTCTCCAGCATCTGATCTGTTTACCACTCTCTCTCTCTGCCTACTCTGATTTTTTCTTCTGAATGCATAATGATTTTACATCTGTTAATCTGGTTTGGTTTCTTTTTCAATATGTGTTTTTTTGACTTGTAGAGTCCTTATGGTAGATATGGAATATAATGCTGTTTCTTCTGCCTTTTGTTTTCCTTGTGTTTACGAATGGATGTTATGTTTTCTTAGAAATGTGAAATAACTACTGCAATGGATGATAGATAATCTCTTTGTTAGAAAAATATGGAATAACCATGAGATCATACAACCAGGGTGACTAAAATAACAACCATCGGTCACAACTTACTCAACTCCTGAGAAGGAAAAACCCTGATAACATTCTGCTACGAGGCTAGTGAAACTAAAACCAAAATAAGCTACCCAGTGACTGTTGCCCCTAGGTCAAAATTAAGTAAGAACTAATGGTTTCTAATAGAAGTGGCAAGAACTTGTCAAGGAAAATTTACATTAGGAAATGCTTGTTTTCAAACCTGAATCTTTTGGAGGGAAAAATGTTTGGATGTGTTTACAGCTGGGGAAAACTGCTGGAATTTCTTTGAAAATATTTTCCCAGTAATATTAAAAAAAAAAAAAATCCAGTTTCTGGGCCCAAAATTAAGTGGGTTTTTTTAAATATTTAATGAGGGTGCAATTAAAAAATGCTGTTAATGCAAGAGAAATTTGGTTTGAAATGAAACTATCCTCTAGCTGGAATACAGAGCTATAGGCTTTGTTGTACAGTTTTATAAAACATTTTTACCTAGTCTCTGATTTTCACTGTATCTCAGTTTTTCAGGTTTTCCTCCCATTACAGCATGAGGCATTTTTTGAGATCTTGGAAATTCTCATGGGCAGAAATATCATTTCTTCCTAGTTCTGACTTCTATTTAGATTTAAATCTTTCCTAGCTGGGGCAAGACCTACCCAAGCATTCTGAAACATTGCCAGGTTGATTACCCATGTATATGAAAATTCACATCCTTGCTCTTGGCTGGCAAAAACCATGAGCTGCACTGGAAAAAGAGTCTGTCTTCTTCTGTGACGGCATCCTTCAACTCACCCCCCAAGGGTCCAATTCCGCCTGCAAAATCTTTCCATTCGGCTCAGATTGCTGCCAAAACAGCACAGAGTCTTCCCTGATGTACAGCCGGGTTGAGATGACAGTTCCCGCACTGGTTTAATGGGAGGAAAAAGGAGAAGGAGAGGGAAGGGAGCTGCTGGCTTCTCTGGTGAATTGGGGTCAAAGGAGCTGCAGCATCTCAGCAGAAGCCATAGTGCTGGTCCATCCCATTCAGTGGGGAAGGAGGGAGAGAAAACACATCTCCTATACATACGTTGCTTGAGCTGTTGCTGGAAGTTGCCAGCATGGCTAAGAGAAGTGGCACCGCAAATTTTCTTGGCTGTCAGGGTGAGGCTACCTTGGCTTTTTGGTGTTTAGAGAAGTGGGTTAATGAGGAGATATTCCGGTGGTCCAAACTCCATTTCTCACATGGACTGCATTGCTATGGCTTTATCAGCAAAACCTTGCACAATTTCAGTTCACTAAGCGGGCCGCTGGCAAGGATGGGAATACGCTTGTTACACCTATCCACTGAAAATGCTGGAAGACCCTCAAAAATGATGGATTTTAGCACGTGATTTTGACAGCTATGCCCTGTGACACCACTCAGGACGATTGTGCTGATATCACTCTAGTGAGGAGCTACGAAGGTGGGGGTTACATAGCTAGTGACTCATTGGTACCACCTAGGTCAAGATCTTGCCCAGGACCCCTGCTGAGATTCACGGTAGCTGCTGCTCAAAATGTACGACCTGTGAGATTCCAAGGGGAGAAAAGCACCCTGAAAACACTGTAAGCTGCAGCATGGCCACACTACACACCAGCACATAATGGTTCTTCCATGCAGTTGCACTACCTATATCCATCAAAACCCCATATATGTCACAGATAAACCACAAGCTGACAGAAAACCAACAAAAAGCCACCTGCGTACCACCTACCGCACAGCCCTAATGCTCCAATTAGCCTAGGTGCCTCCTCACACAGCTTACTTCATTTACACAAACTCTTCCAGTGGATGATGCAGACAAATCAGCCCTGGGACCACCAGCAGCAGCTGCCACTTTCCGCACGCAGAGTGTTGAGCAAATCAACAGAGACGAGCTCCCGCTCACATCAAAATCTCAAAGATGTGGATGACAACTGTGGTTAATTGAAAGACACAGGATCAGACTAGAGGAAAACTGTCACTCAGCAGCTTAGAATCAAAATCAAGCTGGTCTGACAAGAAATAGCAGCTTTCCCAATTTTCAGTCTGTGGTCAAGTACTGTTTCTACAGTTCTGGTCTAAAATTACTTCCCCCCACACTCTGTTCTTTTCTGAACCACTGTTTTAACATTTTTCTTCTTTATTCTCCTCATCTTAGCATTTCTGTCATTCTTGCTTGCTCTTAAATGTTAGTTTCTGTCCTTGCTTCAGTATCAGTTAAAATGCCACTATCACTAACAGCATGAGACTGAGTCAGAATTGAGACTGCGCACTCCCTCATTTCTGACTCTAGGAAAAAATTACTAAAAGCCAAAAAAAGTACTGTGGATTACATCCCTTCTCATCGATGCCCAGAACAGCAGAACTGCACTCGTACAGTCTTTCATTAAAGATGGATACGATTGCTATGAAGTGTTTATTGTGTCACTCTCTAAAAAAAAAGGTTGCTCTGCCCTCTATGTTCCCACCTCCACCTTCAAGTCTATGGAAAACACACTGAGAAGTTGGCAGGCTCATATGGGCATCAAATCGTATCTTCAACATGTTCTTATGGTTGATTGTTTCTGCATTACTCCCATTTTAACCACATAAACCAGTGGTGAAAAAGAGCCTTCATGAGAGGGCTTTCTAGTACCCTTATGGGGGGTGGGGGTGGGGGGGTGTATTCTGTTCACATGCATTGCAGAGAATCCACACTTCATAGACAGGCGAGAACAAAAGTTCTGAAAAAAACTCAAACTGCTGATCTCAAACAGGGGTTAAATGATGTTAAATATGCATGTGAATTGCCATTCTGGTCAGATAATAAAACTAATAAAACACTTGTTGAGAGTTACTACCTAAAGTCTTGGTCCTTTACTGCTAGAAGTTGTTTACTGCAATGGGAACAAGCTCAGGCCTTCCTTATGCCAGGAATTTATTAATAAGCCAGATCACAAGGGTAGCACACAAGCAATGTGCCTATGAAAACAGCTGTACGAGCAAACCAGGCTTTTAGAGATTTCCCTTGTACAACGATACGTCAAAGATTTCAGTAAGCACAGGCCTATTTTTGTCTCCGTAACACCTCTAAAACATCCAAGAACCTCAAGTCCAAAATTATTTGGGTATGTTATTGTATCAGTTGTTTTCATGCTTGTTCAAAAGGACAACCTGAGCCAGTCTCCAAATCAAACCTGTGCCATCCCTGTAGAGCAGTCTCTCTCTTCCTAGAAGCTCCACCACCCCTGGTGATGCTGTGCGACACCAAGCCTCTATGGGCCATATATGCTCTTCCAAACACCCTTCACACGAGGGTAACCGAGAGCCTTGCAGTAAGATCAGAACCGGGATGGGCTGAAAGCAATTAAATGAGCAGAAACAAATTCCCCCCGTGAGCACACAGGCAATATTCATGCAGTGGCAGCACTTGCAAAACACAGAAGACAAAGTCTGTCCTTTGCCATCAGAAAAGCAAAGCCAGTGATGAACAACAGTCCTTAAAAATCACAGTTTGGCAGTAACAGGAGATTATCTAATTACCATCATATTTAATATTATATGGCTTTAATAATTCTCTGTTATCATCAAGCTGCTAGCACTAAAAGAAAATGGGAAATTGGCTCTGATGCCTAATGGGAAGGAGAGGCTCTGCCCTCTGGGTCCTTGGCGGGGCAGCCTCTCTGAAGTGAGCTGATGTTGTCAGGCTCGGTGCAGTTCTACATTCAGAGAATAAAAAACATCACCACAGTAATGGGGCACACTGGAGGAGGGAATTGTTGAAAACACTTTGTCTCTAGTTTTTTTGTTAGCATACAAATAGATCTTAGCCTGGAAGAAAGATATTTATACAGGGATATTTACTCCAAAGCAAACCTCACCAATGGTGACTGTATGAAATTTGCATGTACCTTACACTGGTTTAAAACTTGAATGACTTGCCTTGGAATAACAGGGGTGGTTCCACCACTGTGCAACCCTGTTATTTCAGCGTGGAGCCGCAAACCTAGAGACCACCAGGACTGCTGAGCCTTTAGCAACACTGATGGCTGAATGTGTGTCTCAGCATTATTAATGCTTTCTTTCATTCTTAAAATATCTGAGCAACACTGAGCTTCAAGGTGCATCCTGGGTCAGGTTGAATCTGGAAGACCTACACTGGCAGAAAAATTTATAGTGGGTCCATGTTGTCCAGTAAGTCACCCTAAATCCAGCTAAATGAACAGTTAAACCCAGTTGAATTAATGCAGGTGTAGGTCGATAAAGAGCCGAACAACTCTTTTTTTTTTTTTTGAGGTTGGATCCTGCAAAGTCTGAGCTAACATCACATCCCTCAGGACTGCCCCTTTCTCAGCAAAGGCTGCAGCACGTTAACAGGGCAGAGCAGCTTGCATTGTAGCTGCTGTGCCTGCTCCGCGGATTAATAGAGACTTCGTCCTCTGGGGCTGTCAGTCCCAAACCTTTCAGGAGAAATGAGATCGCCAAGAGAAAAAAAAAAAAAAAAAAAAAAAGGAAAACCAGTACTGGAATTACAAGTAAGTGTCTTTCTGACTTTCAAATGAGACCTGAAGCATCTTCATTTACAATTTAATATTTTAGTAAGCACTTTATTGGAAGAGACTATGTAATGGGTTAATTTCCAAAAGTCATTTATCTTTACTCACTGGGGATGACTTTCTGTAATTCACTTGAGGCTGCAACACTCATGGATTAATACATCATCCTCCAACTCAAGAAGATAAAAGCCTAACAAGCTCTAACCTGCTACACAGGCTATATTTAAGCAGTACAGGGTAATGATAAATATCTCCCATAAAATGTGTTCTCTTCACACTTCCTGCAAAAACTGCTGAGAGAGCCAGCTGGCGAGATGGAGCCGACGGCCCTTGCTCACAGCCCCGCCATCCGCACGCCATGAAACTGGAGCGCTCCCTTCCACGGCGTCCCCCAGATCCCGGGCTGCCCACTGGCCTCCGGAGGCAAGGCCGGTTTTGTCGCTGGCTGCTGGTACCACGGCTCTGCCTGCACCCCATGCAAGCAAGGATGGATTGCTGCCAAGGGGGAGAAGGGAGGCAGTTTGCTTTTCCTTAAACATGCTCCATTTCCTGCACTGGATTAAGCCTTTTGCAGGACAAAATGAAGACCAGGCGTCTCCCTGGAAGCGCTTATGAAACTCAGGGCACGACCGTGGCCAGCAGAGCGGGGGCGATGCAGGAACCGGGAGGAGGGGAGTCCACGCAGTTGCAGGCACTGCTTGCGGGGCCCGGATGCAAACTGAATCACTTCTCGCTTCCTTCTTTCATGTACGAGTGGTGGATGCTGATAAGCACGCAGGGACCTCACAGTGCGGACGCTCAGACCGCGCTCCTGCGTCAGGAAGCTAGGGGAGGTCCAGGCCAGTCCAACCACAGCCTTTTCAATTTGCATTGTCTGCTGTTGACCAGATGTTACCCCAGTGCTTTCCAGGACTGCTTTTAACATCACAGAGATTTAACTGCAGCCAAGTACGACAACCTCTGGCTGGAGCTGACCTTCCTGCCCAGGGCTTGAAGCCTGAGTGACCTAAAGACAGCATCAGGATGTTAACCTAGTTCCTTACCCTACATGGGAACAATCTTGTATCTCCAAGAGATGCTGATACTCAGCACCCTTTCGGCACCACCTTCGTCAAGCCCTCTCCTTACTTTCATCACTGCTTTGCACACACTGATCACTCACAGAGCTCCCTAGAGGGACAGAGGAGCCCTACAGCCCTCCATCTAGTTTGGAGAAACAGAGAGCAAAGCAAACAGCCTGCCCTTCCGACTTGCCGAAGAGGAGTCCTTGGCCACAGCTGCACCTCCCAGCCATCAGGCCCTGGACGTGTGCCACTGGGAACTGGAAAGGTAAACCCTTACAGTTAAAAATTACAGTTACCTTCTACAGACATAATGCATATCCCACCACAAACTTCCTCATTTAATTAATGCCAGAAAAGAAGCCATCCTCCCACCCACCTGGCCATTTTAATGGGCTGAACACATCCACCAGAAGACTGT
>NW_009259588.1:6473820-6487390 GCF_000687185.1 Egretta garzetta
GTCTTCCCTAAGCCTGCCTGTGTGGGAGCTGCAGAATTCTCACTGCCCTCTCCCAGGGAGGTGTCTTCTTCCAGGGCAGCCAAGATCAAAGTCTGGTCTGGAAAAAATGAACTCACACTGGCCTTGCCCTGGGCCTCCAGGCTTTATGAAGTCCTCTCACCATGGCCGGCTGTGCATAATGCACTTGCATTTACGCTTCCTTCTATCTCTCATCAGTTAGGAGAGCATCAGCTCAGAAGCAATATAATCAGATTAAGCCAGTTCCATCTTCTCCTGCTAATTCCACCTACATTCTATTTAGATGGTGCATTTGGATTCCTGAGGAAATGTCTTCTCAGATCATCATGAGCTCAAGGTAGGTTTCTGTTTAAACACATCCTTGACAGCATACCATTGACCATCACTTTTTTTCCAAAACCACTTTGCAGAGATGATGAGTTCAGTTTTTCAGCAATGGCAGAGACATGAGAAAATACTAGTTACAATTATGAGCTAGTAGCATGAACTACTTAGCATTGTTTTATCTTTGTCTAAATTTTAAAACATGAAGAGATGCAGTAAGAAATGAATGAATGAAGGTATGTGAATGATTGCAGTGAAGAAGAAATCCTCAATACCTGCCATGTATCTATTTCCATTTTCTGATTTTAAATTAAGAACTACTGAGACAAACAGCTTTTTTGCCCATTCCATAAAGAGCTTTCTTTGAAGACCAGAGGAGACCTTGGACCATAAGTCGATGAGCCTAGCACATTTTCCCTGCAACTTTACGCTCTATCAGTTTTGGCTTCCTTTTCTTATTCTACCCATTTAGACTGTAAGCATTTAGTGAAGAGATAATCTGGCACTTGTTCTGCACAATGCCTCCAGCAAAGCAAAGCGAACGCATTCTCGGTCAATTCCTAAGTGCTCCCACGATAGCACATCTGGCCTCCCAGGCTGCCGGCGGCAAGGCAACACCCAGTACCTCACGGAAAGGCAAAAACTGTGAAAGCAATAGTGATAATAATAATAATGATAATGCAACTAGGCAGTGTAAAGCAACAAAAAATTAAAGAGTTCATCTGACCAGTTTCTGTTCTTGACCACTGAATTGCATTGCTGACATGAGTGGCGGCTGCTCCAGCATGCGCACTATTGGAGATTTGGGCACAAACGCAATGGGGGTGCATAACACACGGACAGTTCTTGGTAAGAGAAGGAAACTCATTCCTGCTTACAACCTTCTTTTTATGTCTGTTGTTTTTTGGGGAATCACTTACCTTGCCCCACTGCATGCGTAGCACTTGTGAGGAGTGGGATGGAGACCCTGGTTCAGGCCCTTTTTCCAGTTACCCCAGTTTGCAATTAAGAGCAGACACACACCAGGAGACCAGAAGGTGCAGAGTCACCCCCTGTCCTCCCCAAGGCTGCGCAGATTCGTGGGATTTAGAAACACAGATGAAATCCTGGCCCCAGAGGAACGAAAGGTAAAACCTCGGTGAAATTTGTCAGATTCAGGATTTTGCCATGTGCCATCTGGCCTACTGCCATCAATATTGCTACGCAAATGGGAGTTGTCCGATGATAACCTGGGAGGTTTTCCCCCCAGAAAAAGCTTTTTTAGGCACAACATCAAGACACTGCTGGCCGCCTGGCCACTAACATAGTTCTCCAGAAGACTGTAGCAGTTTTACACATGAACTACATCTCTCTATCTTATGAGCAGCATGTGATTTATGTTGGTCCTAGGAATAAAATAACAGATGGAAACCCAGTGTCCAACAGAAGACTGCATGGAATATTGGTATCTTATAGAGAGTATCTTAGATTTCTGTGTGAGAAACAACTGTACGAGGAGGAAAGTCTGGGTGTTAATAGCACATGCAGGGGACAGTAATTTCTATGTGGTTTTGAAACTGCTCAAAGCATAGCTATATCCTTGTTTCTTAGCCCTGGTTATGCTCATTCCATGTATATGCATAATTTACAACTACTTAAGCAAACACAATTTTTGCACAGCTGTACCACCCCTTAAACTGCTCCACCCTGTCCTTTTTTTTTTTAAAATTATTATTCCTTTTTTTAAGAGCCCTAAGGAAAACTCTTAGGAATTTTTCTAGGGGAGTTTGCCGGGAGTTGGTTAGATTCGTATGATAAAAATGCAGTTGTCCTCAAAACTTGTATAAACAAATCTATAAAAGTAAATAGCAGTCCTTAGAGTATAAACAGAATGAGTCTCAATTTTAATTTTGAGATCTTTCCCGTATCTAATAAAGTTTTTTCTTCCCTAGTAGAAATCTTTGCCCATGCCCAAACACAACGTTTCTAATACAGATTGAGTCACTGGATAGATACCGTGCACAAAACCAGCTGCCCAAATGACTTTAAGCCAGTGTTTCTTTAGGTCTGGACCTAGCAAACCACTCAAGTGCCTATTAGCATGAAACCAGGGGGAACCAGCCTGCTTAAAGTCCCATCACTGAGAATATTTAGTGACTAGCTGGAAGGGCAGGCTTATGTTCTCAGCTGAACTAGGCCACTGAGACTCCAGACCGGGTTGCCACTGTGCCAGGCAGGGCTATCTGAGAGAGGGTGGAGACAAAAATCCCATTTAAGCGGATGGAGACTGTGAATCCACAGCTTTGCACAGTGAGTTGGTTCCATGCGATGAACTACATAACTGATCTTCATGCAACCACACAGCCTTATTCGAGCTTGAGCCCGAGTTACGGGTGCCGTGCATTAGGACAACAGCGAAGTGACAGACCCGTTTCCTGGGAAGCAAGGGAAGTTGTGACTGGTGCATGTTGTAAACTTGCTGGAAAGAGTACACTTTGGTTGGGGTTTTTTTTTAAGTGAACGAACATATGCAGCAAATACATCTCTTCCTCAGCGCTACTTCCTACAACGCAGTACTGCAGATTGGGTTTCCAGAGAAAAACAATCTTTCCAGAGAAAGGGCAGAAATGAACAAAAATGTTTACAGGACCTTGACAGCTCTAGGGGATAGCTTTTGCTTTATTTGCTGGTATTTCTTAGTTATATTTATCTGGTCAGGCATGTGTTGTTGGTTTTGGTTTTTTTTTAAATTTAATCCCTGAACTTAAAAAACTTTTTCTTTGGAAGGAATGGCTTAGTTGGTTAGACTCTGGACTCTCAGATCCTGTTCCCAGCTCTCCATTTGCTCACGGGAGTCCCTTCGACTTGAATTCAACGCTGGAGTTCCAGCCTGTCCAGGACAGCAGCACAGAAACAGCAGCGATGCCCTGGCCGTCTGCCAGCCCAGGCGCATCGCCATGGCTGTTATCAAAATGTTCCCAGGCACGGCAGAGTGAGATGATAAGCAGTGCAGCACTGCAGCAGGCGGCAAAAGCAATAAGCAGCCACTAATGAGCACTAGACTCTAATGTGCAGTAAGGCAAGCAAGACCCATGGCAAGCACAGAAGCCCGCCAATTAACAGGTAAACAGCAACAAGGGCTATAAATTCGACCTAGCACATTCCAATCAAACCTGTTGTTATCTTGAACCCTTCGAGCCTCACGTTGGGTGCCAAAAAGGACTGTCGTGGTTTAACCCCAGCCGGCAACTAAGCACCACGCAGCCGCTTGCTCACTCTCCCCCGGTGGGATGGGGGAGAGAAACAGAATGGTAAAAGTGAGAAAAGTCATGGATTGCGGTAAAGACAGTTTAACAGGTAAGGCAAAAGCCACGCACTCAAGCAAAGCAAAACAAGGAATTCGTTCACTCCTTCCCATGGGCAGGCAGGTGCTCAGCCATCCCCAGGAAAGCAGGGCTCCATCATGCGTAACGGTGACTTGGGAAGACAGACGCCACCACTCCAAACATGTTGTGTGTCCCCCCTTCCTTATTCTTACCCCCAGCTTTATACGCTGAGCATGACATCATATGGTGTGGGACATCCCTTTGGTCAGTTGGGGTCAGCTGTCCTGGCTGTGCCCCCTCCCAGCTTCTTGTGCCCCCCCAGCCTCCTCGCTGGTGGAGTGGGGTGAGGAGCAGAAAAGGCCTTGACTCTGTGCAAGCCCTGCTCAGTAGTAATGAAAACATCCCTGAGTTATCATCAACCCTGTTTCCAGCACAAATCCAAAATGTAGCCCCATACTAGCTACTGTGAAGAAAATTAACTCTGTCTCACCCAAACCCAGCACAGATATGTATACGTATCTTTAAATCACAAGGAACCTGTTCCAAATTTTAATGGCGTAACCTCCTTGCACCCCAGGAGAGTGAGAACTCTTCTTGTTACTTCCACTTCACAGATGGGAACAAATGCGTTGAGTTCTTCAGGGGATGCTGCAAACTGGCACTGGCAGCCAGTTGCATTAAAAGGTCACGCTGAACACTGCGGTTCTGAGGAAAAAGCACACGTCCTCTTCGAAACACCAGCAAAATGGGCTGAGGGGAGAGGAGGGAGGTGGGGTGTGGGCAGCTGGAAGCCACTGCCAGTTCAGTTACCAGCACTGAATTTCAGTCAATTCTGTCATCACTACTCTATTTAATGTTCTTGCAAGCTTTTCAGTGCACTGGCATGAGCCATCCAGAAAAAAAACCAACCACCAAACCACAAAAAAAACCCCAAACATACCTTCATGCAAAGTAACAGAAAGAGTTAAGTTTCATCCACAGAAAGAGTTAAGTTTCATCCATCATGAAAAAGAATCTATTTTAAAAAAAAAAAAAAAGTGTTCCTTTGCACATCATTTAATGTCATCATTCAATTGACTTTAACAGAGAAGCGAGGATTTTAAACCCCTTAAATGGAAAAATAATTGCTGATATTCTGTTTTCTCATAGTAATATTGATGATGATGTCACTGAAAACTCACTCAGTAGAAGACTCTAGCAGTTTCTGATCGACTCAGTACTTTCAGGGCAATGCTGTCTTTCAGATTTGTCAACGACAGATTTTACTCCTGAACCTTGTTCCCTGATGTTTGTGAAATGACCCCAATCGCATGGGTTATCTCCCCAGTCCTGGCAAATCATCCCGGCTTCAGTTCATTTTAACACTGCGTGGCTCTCATCTTCCACTTCGGGTACACTGTCCTTATGTCACCCTGAAGAGCAACCAAGGAATTAAGAGGGATTCTTGGGGAGAACAGAGATAAAACAGGAGGATAAAGGCAAGAAACTATTTGTCTGCAATCCCGTTAGCAGAGAAAATGCTTTACAAGGTTACCTTGTGGGGAACATGCCCTGTCCAAGAGTAAAAAATCCTCCATGCAGCTGCTCTGTAAAATCCCAAAGTATAAAAATCTTCTTTGAAGCCAAATTAATGATCCACAGCACGTTGGAAAGCATTTCTTCTGACATTTCCGTAGACATAACGTTCTTTCACCCTTTTGCCTTTCAGCAGAGCCTCAGGAACAGACTTGCTCAGATTGATAAAACTCGGGAACAGAAAACACCGGCAGGGATTGCCACAATGGAAACTACAATGAGGAATACAGGGTGTATATTGTGCCCACAGCTATTCTTTCTAAGTAACCCTATGCGGAACATTTGGGGATATAAAAGGAGGTATTTTGGGCCCATTCTAATACGAGTTAAGAATAGAAATAACAAAGAATGTCATTCTCTTAATCTGGTTTGTTAATACTTCCTCTTGGTTTTATCTGGTTAGTATCCCTTTTGTTTAGCAGTAAAGTTTTAATTTGTATAATTTGGTGTGTGGAAAACTAAAAGATGGCCTGCATTTATAAACTGATGAACACTATCATCAAAATCTTCCACAGGCCTGAAACAATGGAATTTCTGTAGGTCAAATCTTGCCCCTCACAGTAAAATAAAATCAAGGAAAACCAAACCAGAAAGGCTAAAGAGTAACAGATAACTTATAAAAGAGCCTATTGAGGGACCTGGAGGGGTACAAAAAGCCCTTCAGCAGAAGCCCCTAATTACCAGTGAAAATAAGCAATTTGTAGATTCTGGAGACAATTTCCCCACCAGCCTGTTGCCTGCCCTCCACTGGCCATGCCTTTCCCTCCAGATCCATGCACACCTGCAAGGACCGGGGTGCTACTGATGGCAATGTTCATAGGATCACCATTAATTTCTGTGTAAAATTCTCCAATACTCTGTATGCAGTAGCAGATGGAACACACCAAACAACTTTCTCCCAGTTTCTTCATCTTACCTGACCCAGTATCCTAAATAGACAGAGCTCCAAATACTGCTGTCCTGTGGGAAGGAGTTGGTTGCATACCCTGCTCTCCCTTTCCTACCTACGCACTTACAACTGGTCTGGTCCCTTTAGGGGGTGGATTGCATCCAGGAGGCATGTATGAGGTTTCTCCCCAGTGACCATGTTTCAGCTAGAAATGGCTTTCCAATTTACTGGTTCTCTAAGATGCCCAGATTAAACAGCTAGGACATTGCTTCTCTTCTTTTCTGCAAGGCCAACCCGTAGCAGTTTCTCTAGGGGATCAAGCACAGTGGCTCTAGACTCTGCTCTGCAAAAGGAAATCCATGAAAGACCATGGATGGGAAATCTCTAAGAGCATCTGAGAGCCAAGGGAAACCATAATGCCCAAATGCCACTGAAGGAGGGCAAGTCACTGCTTAGATGTACGAAGGGTTGCTTTCAGCACCTCTCAACGTTGGGCAAAGTTTGGCTCGTGTTGTTTCACGTGATGCACACAAGGGCAGCCTTCAGGCCTTTGAGCTGCTTGCCCAGTGACTGAGGATCTGGTAATTTTTAAACAACCTCAGAGGAGCTGTCATTAAAAACCATTTCTGGCCTATAAAATGGGTGCAAGCGATTGCAACAGTGGCTCCACACTTGCAGATACACAGAATGGTGGAACAAAACGTATTTATCAGTGCACCTCACAGGGGAGCGCCGTACACACCATAGGACAAACGCTGACCTCAGTTGCTAGGAGACTTCCATCTACCTTATCACGAATGCCAGATTTAGACCAGAACAGGCAACAACCTCAGCTCCTCGACTTGCCCTCCTTCTCGGGCTGAGCGTATGAATCCAGCAAGTAGACCTGAAATGTCTGGATGGCTCCACACCCACAGCCCCCCTTGGCCTAATAAAAACCCTTCCCTCCCCCCTCAACACATGCCGGAGCCTGCAGAAAGCAGCAAGGCATCACTGCAGCAGCGCTTGGTGACCCTGAACAACCTCAACAGGTGCATTGCTCTTGCGGAAAACACATGTTGCTCTGTCACTATTAATACACCAGGAGTGTGAATAGCATATGCATGTTTGTTTGCGTGGGGAGCATAAATTACGGAGTTCCCAGGTCTGCAGTCATCACCTCTTGCAGCTCTAACAGCGCCATTTCTGGGGACAGCCTAGGCACAGGACCACAGGCGCTCGGGCTAAGTGAGGAGTGAAGCCCTTGGGGGTCAAGCGATCACGGGGAGGTGTGCCAGGGCAGACCCAGGATGCCGTACAGCTGAAGGTCTCAATGCTCTGCTGACCGAGAGGGTTCACCGATCAGGGAAGAAAAGAAATTAATCGCGCTGCCTCCAGACTGCCTGGCCGGAGAAATCCTTCCATCGCTAGCCTTCCGCGCTGCCGCATGGACAAGCTGCTTGCTCCCCATGCTATTAAGTACAAGGCAGGAGCTGTTTATTGCTTCAGATTTAGGAATTCAAAATGGCAAGTCAAACTGATTTCCCGTGACGTGAAAAGAGGAGGAGTACAGTCAAACAGTCCCTCTCCTCAGCATCAGCTCTGTATTCACCGTAGCAAACACACACCCCGCAGAGCTAACAGCAGTGGGGTGACATGTCCCAACAACAGTATTTTTCCTCTGGATAGCTCCAGAGCCACGCACAGCAGAAAAATGAGGTCTGCTTTTGTAGCAAACAAAAAGGAGCACAGATCATGAACTCGTGGACAGAAATCAGGTTACCTGCAGAAGGCGCAAAACCCCATTCCCTTCCAGCTCTGTGCCTGACCACAGCCACCGTTTCCAAGCCACACTGGATGAGAAAAGGGGAGAGATGGTGCAAGCCAAGTGCTCTGTGCTCATTTATCTCAAGACCTCCCAGTTTTGTGTACAGATAGAGGAAACCTATCTGTGCCCCTGAAACCTCTCCCTCAAGGCTGGAAGATCTCTAGAAGGTAAGAGAGGCGTTGATTCAAACTTCCCTGTGATCTTATCAACCCATGTTTTCATTGATCTGACTCCACCACTCCTGCCACATGAAAGCCTTGGCTGAGCAGTGCAGAATGAAAACGAAAAACATGAGGCAGGTAGCACTACGTTTTCCTCCCTGAATTCACACAGCTGTGCTACAAACCTGCACCTTCTCTAAATTACTGATGCAGGAGAGAGCGAGCCAGAAAAAATATATACACCCCACCACACCGAGCGTACAGGGACCAGAATGCAGAAAGCCCCACATCCTCTACATTCATGGAGAAAACAATGATAAAGCAAACCAAAATGAAAAAAAAAAACCCACTGCTGACAGCTTAAGGGAAGGAAGACCAGCTTTTTATTGCCCCAAAGGGGTCATGCCTGTGCATGATGAAACCATGGCCATTAGCAACAGAGAATACATGTAGGAAGTGTCACCACCCATGACATCCTTTGCAGCCACCAGGGAGTCCAGACCTCACAAGGGGGTAACATCTTTTTCTGCAAAGTACGCGGGCGAAGAGGGCGTTCCCACAGCCCTGCCTGTTCCTCCCCCTCCCTTTGCAAGGGGACCGTTCATAGCGCTTCGGGCAAACAAGGCAAGAATCAGCTGCAACCATAACCTCCCGCCGGAGACACAACAGAAATGCAACTGGCCCTGATGCAAACAGTCAATGAAATTAGGTCTCTCTGCAGCCAATTGCCCCTTGGCTTGACGAGACCACCTCTGTACTCTCAGGGCACTCCCATCTCTCCTGCCTCACCTTTTGTGTCCCCTAGCTAGGGCCTTTTCTCTTGGGCTCACGCTGCTCCTTGCTGGCCAGTCAGTACTGTAAGGCAGACCGCATCTGATGTGCAGGAGGTCAGGGAAAACCTCTGCTGTCTTCTGCTGCACCCGACCTCTTCCAGCTTTGCTTCCCTCTCACTTGTTTCCCATCCAGATCTTATCTCCCAAAGCCCAGGAAAAAGCAGATCTAAGGATGTGCCCACCCTGCTGCAGGGAGCTGTAGTTGCCCAACACTGTCCCTCTCAGCAAGGCTGTATGGGCCAAGGCAAGCCTGGGAGGGTGCAGCCCCAGCTGCTCCTCACCCGAGGTTGCACTACAACAGCTTTTTTTTTAATAAAGCATAGCCAACAATCAAGCAAAAATAAAAGAGGACTCAACTTTTATAGGACTTTGGAAAATAACTATTAGAGCAAACAAGGCAGGAACTCGATGTTGCTGGGCCAGGGCCCCCTGCCTCTCTACCCGCAGGCAGCCTGCCCTGCCTCTCCTCCCGCCTTCTCAGTGGGGTCTCCCATGGAAGCAGTGTGGTCTACAGGCCCCAGAGGTACCATCTGACTCTGCACGGCATCAAGCAGCATATTGACTTGCCACCAGGGGCTGTGCCTGCTCTCCACAAGAAGATCCAGAGTGTATTATGGCAGGGAAGGCAGAGACCCGACAGGCCCACGCCATACGTTAGAGCATCGTATCGATGCCTATCAATTGACCCATCCCCTACACAGAGGAAAGAGAAGATGCTCAAAGCAAACTGCCTTTTGCAGGCACGGCAGCTGTTACACCGCTTTTTGGCAGGCGCTGCGGTTCGTACTGCAGCCTTGTCACTCCCCACCCCTTTCTTGCAGCTCCCTTCCCTCACGGACCACCTCCACTGAACAAGCAACTGGGGAAGGCTGACAGCAGCCCCACGATGGCTTGGGACAACTGCACAACATCACTTCCCTGCTCCATTTTCCTGACTCCTTCTACTCGTTAGGCTCTTTTCTGGGCCACCTTTAAGCAAGGGCAACGGAAAAAAGGAAAGGATCTAGAAACACTGGACTGGGATGTATTCTTTAACTGCTCATTAATGGCATTGCAATGGAAACAGGTAGCAGCTGCAGCTCTCAAGCCCTTGCCAACCAGCTTGCTAAGGCTTACTCCCTGCTTTCACACAATTGATTAGTTTGAAAAACCTGTTTATCACAAAAGCATTCATTTAATGTAACTATCCACAGAGGCCTCGGCTAACATGCTTCACAGGTCCCATTCTCAGACTCATAATGATCCGCTCAGTCCCCTGCAGCCTCAAATCCCTTATTTAACAAGCACCTTTGGATCCCGGTACAATATTACACAGCTGACAAAGCAGCAATTAAAGAGAAATATTTTTAAAAGGTAGGGATGGTGAGAGAATAATCAGAGATACAATTGTCAAAACCCCGTGTTAACTAAGGACACCAGAGAAGTACGGCTGATCCAGCCTCCTCACCACTTAATGTGAATAAACAGCTTACGAGTGGGAGAGGCTGAAAGGGGAGCAGCCTCCTTCCCTGTCACGGGAGAGGGAATGTGATGATCACCAAGTACCAGAAAAGCTCCCATTTGTGAAACCCGTGAAGGGAAGGAGCCTGCTGCTCCTCCCCACATCTCCCCAGCAGTGATCGCGAGCTCCCGGCGCGGTGCCTCTCATCGCGCCATCTCACAGTAAGTCTCACGTCATCTTCACGACGCAGAATCACAACCGGGTTAAAAGCCAAAAGCCTTCCCATACCCTGTTCTTTCAGATACCTCTATTTCTGGATGTATGACCAAAGCCCTTATTGCTTGTGTTTTCTGAAAAGCAGCCTTGAACATAAACCAGTGCCATCAGCCTTTCCCAGAGCCACATGAACAAGCCTTCACGTCGTCAGAAAACACAAAAACACAGTCCCCGCACCTCAGGGCGGAGAAGGACCTTCAGGGAACGCTGCAGGTTACCACCACAGAGCGGCTCCTCTCCCGCGACGCGAGGTTTCTGCAGTGGGCATGGGTGCGCAGCTAAGTCCCAGGTCTCCTGGCACGGCAGCTTCCCTCTGGCCACTGGCCGACCACATGTCGTCTGTGAGCAAAGGGGTGGATAGCCTTGGATGTACAGCAAACCACTGGAAGGACCGGCTGACCGACCATACCCTTTTACACCGTTCACCCAACGGCTGGCGTCGTTTAAATTAAAACACTGACCATTAAGTTTGGTCCCTGGCAGGCTGCAGCAAGGCAAGGCTGTGTTTTTCAGTTAGCTGAGAAACAAAATAAACAGCACAGTCTTGACCTCATGCTCCTCTTGCCAATAAAGCCTAACCAGGGAGCAAAAGGGACAAAAACCCAAGCACAGGAGAAATACGAGTGCAATCGTCTCCCTTCGGCACACGAGGGGCTGGCTCTTCCCCTGCAGAAGTGCTACCACGCACCTCCACCACCAAGCTCTCCATGGCACAAACAGATGCATGGCCATGCATCTGCAATATGCATCTGTCTGTACCTTGCAACTATAGGAAACAGCCATGCTGCTGTCCCTAGAGGTTTCCTGGGCGGTCTTACAAGGGCTGGGCACTGGAGAATGGCTTTTGCCAGTTCGACAAAGCGATTTCTACTGCCTAGGCTTCACAGTCAGTTTTCTTTTCAAAAAAGCAGCCTGGTAAAGCACTTAAATGACACCTGAGGGATAGTTTTGAGGTAAGTCACTATCCTCCTAGTAAAAATAAATAGAAAAGATACATACGACAATGATAAAAATACTTTACACCAAATGACTCCTAAACAGCAAAATCCAAGCTTTTCCAGGAAGGGTTCAATATTGGACTGGGCTCTAGATCTGAAGTTTGCAATGGCTTCCCTCTCCGTGACTGCAAGCACAAGAGCATGGCGGTCACTCAGCTCAGCCCTCCCCCTGTCTTACTGGCCTCTGAATACAGCCCCTCTACGTTGGCATCAACCACCACCCTGGCTTCTGTAAACAAACTTATCAGATGTTTAAAAGTAAAACAGAAGGGAATTGGGCCAGGAAATTATCCGATACGGTTCTGAATGAGCGTTTCAGGCGGCAGAGACCTCAGGAGTCCCATAGCTACCACTGCTGGGAAACGATCCCCTGCTAACAAAGACATAAAAAGACCCACCCAAGTAGGAGAAGGGCTGCAAAGCTAAGGAACTAGGAGAAGCCATGAAAGAAAATACATTATTAAGGAAAAAGAAAAAAAATCAAAGCAAGAACACCAAAGGGGAAAGAAGTAAGTCTCCGGGATTAGCAGGGAGCAGTACAGATTTAAGAGAGATCCATTGTGTGAGTACGGCTTTATAAAAGCTTACAACACAACGACCTTTAAAAATAGCTTTATTTCTATTGCCAAAGCACCACCACAACCTGCATCAAATAAAGTTACGATCCGTCAAGGAGCTGAATGCGCTGGCTTTAATGGGATTTCATGGTGCTCAGTAACTCGCAGGATTAGGTCCCTGCCACAAAACGCTAAATTGTCTAGGAAAACACACAGAAGGAAACAACAGTAAAACAACCCTGGAGAGCTACACCATGCACAATCTTTTACATATAAGTGAAGGCTGTTACAATACTGAACACACTCGATACCCCAAAGTGGAATTGCTACGCTGATGCGGGGTGCTGAACGCTTTTGAAAAATGCACCCTTTTCCTTAGGTGTTTCATGTGTTTGCTTGCAGCAAACAACCAGGCTCTTTCTTGTGTGTTTTGGGGTGGGGGGGTTACCCTTTTTTTCAGTGACATTGCTTATAAAAGCAAGGAACAGTTACCGATAGCAATGATTAGGTTACCTCCTATCCCAAACCATCCCTCTCGTTCACCAGCCTGCAAGTCCAAAGCACCGGTTACTCCAGACTGCTGGGGGACGAGATTGGCAAGGTTGCGGTTACCTTCCTGGTGCTTTATGCCACACTCACATTTAAACATGTTTTTAAACCTGGGACAGTCAGCTTCTTAAGAGTAAAGGCTTGGCACCGAGTGAGACAGGCTGCGGGGTGACCATGGCATGGCTCCCAAGGTATTGCCTCATTCTCCAGCGAGACTCAACCAGGCGGGACGGCACGGTCCCTGGCAGTGGCTCCGCACAAGGAGGCTGCAGCCAGGAAGGGGTGGTTGGCACCGTGCTGCGTCAGGTGGCACCATGGAGCAAAGGCGGGATGGACGTTCACGAGGAACCACATCCCTGTGCAAACAATGGAGGGACTGAAGTTAAGCATCCACCGGCAGCTGACACTGACATGCTTAGAGGTTTCAGGAGTTTCTTTTGGTGACTGGACAATTTTTGGTAAGAAAAGCACACTGGCACTCCAGGAGCAAGGAGATGCCATCAACAGCATTTTCATGCTCCCCCTTCTTTCAGGGGTCAGCTTAGAGAGGTAATTTACAGAAAAGTAGCATCACACTTTTTATTATTACAGGTTTTTTTTTATAGTGTCTTCAAAGCACATAAGAACAACCACAGAGGAGAGGACTTAGGCTCTAAATATTCACCTGTCAAAACAACTGAGTGGCACAACTTGCACAAAACCAGGTGAAGAGATGCCAGGAGGAAGGGAACTGCCTAGAGAGCGAGCATGCTGCGGTCACCTCTGGGTGTGGGTATTGCTGCTGGTGGGGTACCAGGGTGACAGAAACAGGCAAAAAAAAAAAAAAAAAAAAAAAAA
>NW_009259588.1:6487456-6497737 GCF_000687185.1 Egretta garzetta
GCGGGGGGGGGGGGCCAGGGGGGAAAAAAAAAACCAAAAAAAAAAAAAAAAAAAAAAAAAATAGGAGGTGCTCGCAATAGAAAAGACAGAGTAATTTGCAATAGTTACGGAAGAAAAGACCCTGCAGGTCACTTGCTGCTGCTCAGCAGGCTGCCCATCTTCAAGCTAAGCCACGCCTGCGGTCCCATCAGTGAGAACTTTGAACTCATCAGCGTTAAGGTTGTGTGAGCAGATCAGCCTGGTAGCCTTGCCTGTGCCAGCATTCGTCACAAGGCTGACAATCCCTGCTCAAGGGACTTGAGACCAGAACCGAAAGGGATGCCTGTAGGTCAGGTTTAATCCTCAACAGCCTGTGGGTGGGTGAACAAAGAAGGGGTGGGCGTGTATGTAAAAATAAAAGACCGCAAGACACCTGGTTCTGAGTACTGCTACTAGCCTATTCCTTCCAACACCATTAATAGCATGCCAGACTTCACAGAAACAAAAGCAAGCAGCCAGGCTCTTCCTCCCTCGAACAATAAAATAAAATAGTAAAACAGGAGCAAAGACAGATTCAATTAGCCCAAGATCTTTTTTTGATAAAGGTTACTCAAATAAGCCACATACAGAATCTCGCCGCATCTACAACATTTCTGCACCATTATTTGTAATAATGTGACACCTCAGCTTGCAGAAGGTGCCACACTGGATACTAATAGCACACTTATTATTAGATTTTCTGCATGGTTAC
This sequence comes from Egretta garzetta, assembly GCF_000687185.1. NCBI lineage: Eukaryota > Metazoa > Chordata > Aves > Pelecaniformes > Ardeidae > Egretta > Egretta garzetta. Next base: position 6,488,187 of record NW_009259588.1, read on the forward strand.
ATAAGCCTGCAAAAGGGGAAAAATGTAAATGATTCAAGAAGATATTCTTCTCGTGGTTCTCATGAAGTCTTTAGTATCTGAAGATTGAAGACGATCCCTCCTGGCAAGAAACAATCAATTTTTATGCTTCATTAAAAGAGTTCTTTTAGTACTTTTAAGAAAATGCTCAAAGGCAAGTGAAGCAAAGAATACATATATTTTTTTTTTAAACTAAACATTCTGTGCTAAATTTTACTCTCAGATCTTCCAAACTCTCCCCCTAAAATAAAACAAAGCTATGCATGCAACTTTGTGTTTATTTCTTCCTCGTAATCTAACACTGATCTGAGGACATTTCTCCCTATCTAAACCCAGCTGTGTGAGTGGGCACAAATTTCAAAAAGGGACATAATAAGGGCAAAAGCAAGGGAGGTAGGCAGGCTCTCTGGTAACACTGAGGCAAGAAGACTCCAGCCATAACACAAGCTCATAAATCAACGTCAACCCAGCCAGAATAATTTACCCATGTCAATGCACCGGCAGCAGGTGCTCAAGAACCTGCGTGACCAAGATCACATCTCTTCCATTATTCAGAAGTGCACAGGCCATAGCCAGGCCATAGCAGTGATCTATTAAGCACGTAATGCCCATATAATCCCCAGAGTACCTTCCTCCTGAAATCAATCAGTGGCATACACTCAAGTCCCCAAAGTCCACTTCTGCACCCGCTGGATCTAACTAAAGCCCGCTGACCTCCCCCTGGAAATACTGTCTAAAATGACACACGCCCAACGGGATGGTGGGCTAAGCCACCGCAGTAAACCAAATTTATCCAGTATGAGGTTACAGGTCCCTTAGCCATATCACAACACTGCACACAGGAGCCGACAAAGCAGGAGATGCAGGAAGGGTTTACTACACGCTACAGCATCTGTCCTTACCTACCAACGAGCAGGACGCTAATTTAAGTGCCATGTTGTGTCAAACTTCACTGCTGTGCAAATGGGATATAAATGCTGCTGTTATTGGCACACAGGGTCTGTTTACAGCTCAGATAAGTGAGATAAATCTACCACAAGTTCAGAGGGCTGGCTGACAACTAGCTGCAAGCAGGAATCACCGTTCTTTTCCCTTTAAGCGGAAATTGTGTCTAGCAAACTTACATTTTGGAGGACTCGGCGCTCTTGCCTTCATGCATATGGAAGAGTCTCCCAGCCCAGGGCAAGCCTCTGGCAGCAGCAGGGAACTAGATGGACATCACCAACACAGCAGAAGGTTTTGCCATTGCACTACCAGCTCATCTAATCCACCTCTAGATCACTAGGACAGCACAACAGCTGGCTCACCTTATCTGTGGTAAATGTATTACTTCCACAACTCATATGCAAATATATATAGTGCCTGCTGAGACACCCATTGAATTGCCCACATGAGGAAAGTTTTAGGGTACTGTATCACTGTACCCTCATCTACTGGGGGAAAAAAAATAATTAAAAAAATCAACTATTGCAAAATTGCTAAGCCTTTGCAGACAGAGTAAACTGTGGCAAGGATTTTTTAGATCCTGCATCCAGGTCGTGGTACAGGAGGCCAAATTCAACGTGGTTTCTTCACCTGAACCATGGCTGGAAGGAGCTACATTCTACCTCTAGATCACCCCCCTGGTAGATGAGCCACGCCACCATAGCAAAGCCTGGATGCAAAAGGGTGCTGGTAAGAGGCAACTGTGACGTTCTGGAGAACCAAAGGTGTTTTTTTTAGCCCTCAAAGACCAGAACCTGGGGCTTCTACCTCATGACCTCTATTTACAAAAAGCAAAACGATTTTGCATACTGCAGGTCCTCAAATCCCCTCCTGAAATTCTGTGACTCCATGAATACACTACTTTGAAGAAAGCCTTTTCTGTCCCGCGCTGCTCCACGAAGGTCTTACTGTAACAATGACGCATAGCTCTGCGCAGACATCGGAGTACATCTGCATCCCTGCTTGGTTCATTGCTGAAAATGGACTTTGTGCAGACCAGTATTTTGAACCTTGAATTCTTGAGTCAGGCTTCTAAATTCATTTTTAGGTAGCAAAAAAAAAAAAAAAAGGCTTAATTTTTTAGATGAGCAGAGCAGCTGCTTCTCCTTGTTACTTAAACAGAAGATGCAGTTGTTCAGCACCTTTGAGTATCAGACCAGCTTTATTTAGGTGCCTAATAACTTCAGTCACCCATAGAAGAGCAAAGTCAAGTGAAATTTGCATCCTTTTCAAAGTGTCATGCTTTTTATACGTGCAAGTGATAAAGCTGCCTGTATTAGTGAACACAAAACCTGAAACAGCGTACTTGGAGCCACTTGTACAGCCGACATCCCACATCTAAGTAAGTCCATTCAAATGTAAATGAGACGCATTGCAATTTCAGGATTATTTACTACATTTGTTTAGTACAATCACCTTGCAAGAAGTTTTTAAGCACTTTATTTGCAAAGAGCTGCAAAAATTGCCCTTAGGAATGTGGATACAATGTGTCGCATTTTTTTTTTTTTTTGAAAAAAAAAAAATTGAACAGAAAACAAAAAAAAAAAGCTCCAGAAAAACATGCTGGGAGACCTGGAAGAGAGGTATAAGATCCTCTTGAAAACACAGCTCCCAAAGCAGAAGGAAAAATGCTTGCTCTTCATGCAGGTGGAAGCTACCTGCATTTGTGAGGGTATGGGGAGCAAGAGAAGATAAAAAAGAAGAGGGCTAATCTAAAATGTCTTGAATAACTTAATATACCTAGATTGAATTTGTAAGCACATTATTATATTAATTATTTACAGTCTTGCCTTAAGAGGATGTAGATTTTTGTGTGTGTGTGCACATTTGAATTTTTTAATACATTTATAACTGCTGATATAAAGAGTTTTGTTCTTTGCCTCTGAAGAAATGATCTGATTCTGCCTTCATTTACACTGATCTAACTCTTAAATCCAACAGTTACATTGCTGTAAAATTACTATTATCAAGGGGAAGAACATTCTAAAATTATCCCTTTGGCAGAGAGCACGAAGCCTGAAACTCTTAGTGCTTTCAACACCATTTTATCGGGATTGTGATCTCGGCACGGCTCGTAATGCAGCCAGCCGAAGCCATGAAAGGGAGCTTTGTGCCCAGCTACACACCAGGCCATGTAAGACTTCCAGCTTTTTGACTGGCCGACGGGGATGTTGCTCTTAGTAACATGGCAAGATTGATTAGGTACAATAAAAAAAAAAAAAAAAAAAAAAAGGCGTTTAGAAAGACAGCAGTGGAATTGAGTTCCTCCTCTATGAAAGGTGCTACAGTGCATGCAAGCGAAAAATGCCAAGTTGTCAAAAAAAAAAAAAAAAGCAAAGTGCTCTAAGATTTCAGGTAGTAAACTAGTAAAGAAATTCAGAGATTTGTTTATGATGGGAGAAATCTCAGCCCCATCTGATCCAGAATTAATGCAGTGTGATCTTTCTGGTGAACCACACACAAACCTGCAACCGTACCTCCAGCATATGACCCTGCAATGGCAAACCCAACTACTCTCACTATTGTTGTGACAATTACCCTCGAGATCTTGTTCTGACTTCTGCTGGTACTTTGCTCCTGTCGGTGGAGGCTGGCCAGCAAAAAGAGATCAATCTTCCCTGGAGAGCTGCCCTCCTTCAGAAAGGCTCCAGCAGTAACATCTCAGCCAGGATGCCAGGGAGCAGAGAGATGGCCGCAGGACTGCTCCCCTCCACCCCTGTCTTCCTGGGAAAAAGATGGTTTCTAAGCCTAGATCCCCTGAAACAGCGCCAAAGGGGGAGAGATGGGACATGGGATCATCAGAGAGGGAGGGGGTGGTTGACTGCAGCCGGCTGAACACCCCAGGAGAGGCTCCTCCACAGGGTGCTTCCACAGTGGAAGGAACAGATTAGGACCAACATTTCTGTTGTATGCTGTGTGGGGGAATGCCGCATACTCAAAACCACCGTGTTGACTTTCCCATCATAGACCTCTGCACCAGGTGAGAACTGCACTCAACATCTACCCCGGATCCACGCGCGTCTCTAAAATTTACCCCGACGCACCACACCGTAGCAAAAATTTCACCAACAAATGTGTTGGTTGCTAAAGGCCCCAAACCTAACAGCTAATCTTTTCCCAAAATGATTAAGAACAAGTATCACAGCACTGATGTTTTACTCATCTGTCAAAAAGTATGACTCACCATGGGCAGGTGGTGAGCACCCTGCACCACGACCGGTGCACAGCAGGGCTTCCTGACTCCTTTGGGCTGAGCTGACAAACAAGTAGCTGTCACCCCACTACCTCCACTCTGCCTCCCCATGCAAAGCCCGAGCACGCCATAGTTGGTCCTGGCCTTCTCCTGGCTCCAGCCTGCTCTTCAAAGCAGGCAGGTAGCTGCCTGCCACGGCAAGTGAGGAGAAAGATGCTGGTCCCAAAGAAGTAGTGAGGTGGTGATGATTTGATGCTCCTGGCGCTCCCTCAGCCCATGGGGATGGCTTTTAAATGACCCCCTTCCACACTTCATCGCCCCACAACACCTTCATGGGGTTCAAATTAAGATTTGGGGCTGGGTAATCCCTCTTTGTTCCTTGGACTTTTCCCCTTCATCTGTACTCCTAATCCACGTGCCGGTTTCTTAGCATTTATATAGCTACCCACGAATCCATACTCAAATTGTATACACAAAAAACCGCAAGATCGGACCAGCTTTACTGCAAGTCCCCGCAGAGACGAGCCCAGCTAGTCTCTCCCAGCGCTATAAAGTTTGCTATAAAGAGTTGCTTTAAATATCTCTCTTCTTCAGAACACAGATTGGCTCGGCGAGGTGGTATATACACATTACTCTGTATACTGTGTATGTGTGAACATATGTTTGATAGCTAGATCGCTCTATTCCAATACATAAAACCGCGTATACACTTGTTCTTTTAAAACCTCACTGCTGCTGACTTTAGCAGTGGCTCCCTCCAGGGATCTCAATGCCCCTCTGGACCTCTCGCCCCCAGGGATGGTTTTCCTCCAGCCATCAGCAGGACCTTGCAGCTGGCTCCAGCGCAGAGCAACGATGCTGCGAGCATCAGCCAGAGGGGGCTGCGAGAGTGTGTTGTGAGATGCAAGTGCCTCGAAGGGCTGAGCTTGCCGACTGTGCTAGAGGCTCTTCTCGCTTGCGTAAATCATTTCTTGAAATAATAATGCTTAAAATAGTTTAGCAAATCTCCAGGTTTCTCACTTTTTTATGCATGCGGGATTAGGCAGCCGGGATTGAAGACTTACATCTGCACACCGGTCGGCAATTAGCGCCGGATACCTGTGTCTGAGACCGTACTCGGCACGCAGGCGGATTCTGATGCCACCAAACTCACAGAGATGTTGCTGTGCGTTAGTTCGCCAAGCCACCATCACCTACAGATGGTTAGTGAGGTCTCTGTCGTTCAGTGTTTACTTATCCAGCTAGATGTTAACAGTAAAGAAAGGGGCCAGACTTCTTGGGATAATGCATTTGACGGTGATAAAAATGTTTCCATGGAGCTTTACAGCAAAACAAAAATTGCTGCCCTTTATCTGATGTGCACACATTTCATACTTGCAATATGTCTGAAGTGATTTTATGACTAAATCCTGGGAAAAATGCAAAGAATGCTTGGCTAGAAGCATACTTTTCCAGTAAAAACACAACATGGCTTATTAACTGCGGCACTTGGAGGAGGCTATTCAGCATGAAGTGCATTTTTTTTAGCTCAAGACCGAAAACATGTGTTCAGATATACGTTTTCTTTGGCTTCAGGCACCAGTTTGACTGACTACATTAGAGGGGTCTCCAAGCCCTTTCAATGTACGCTACCTTCAGTACAAATGAAGTGGTATTCTATTAAAACATGCCAGGCTATTGCAGCTGAAGGCAAGGTTAAAACCTCCTGACTTTTTCAGAATATATTAAGCAGAAATAATGGAAACAAAAAGCTCCATTAGGTACCTCGTTAAGATTTTTGTAGTTGCTGATCAGCAACCTTGTTATGGCAACACTTTTCAAAGTCACTGCAAGAAATGTTAATTGTGGCGATGGTGGGGTGGGGACGACGCACAATGAACTGCAGGAGCAGTACTATTAGTGTTACCGTGAGAACAGATTATGCCATTTCCATTCTATCTTTGAATTCTGGTGGGTGTAGGGTGATGTGACTCTGAATGATGTCAGATTACCCAGCCTACATTTTTCTTGGAAAGAAGCTCCTTCCTCCACTCCTCTTGCAGGAGGGCTTGTAAAGACTGCACTTCGGAAATCTCAGCTTCACCAGACTCTGAAACGATCCCTGTGCTATCTGGAATTTCTTTAATCGGACAGCTGGAAGGCGAACGCTTCTTGAATATCTGGAAACACCAGCATATGCTCACTTGGGCTTGAAATGGTGAGAACCGATAACAAGGGGTGGCTTTCTGGACTAATCCCCAGGAAACAGGACCTCGCTCTCCCCAATATGGGCTGAAATCCAGACGATCTCAGGCACATTTGTAAGCGGGTCACAATGTCACTCCTCTTCTCTCCCATTAAAATACTAATTGTAAAAGCTTTTGTCTTTAATCTGCAGCTAACAAACCGGCAACACTGCACAAAAGGGAAGAGTGCAACTCAGTCCAACACGCCTGAAGGGCACCCTATCTCCACAGCATGCAACTACCACATACGAAACTGCCCAAGATAGAGCTCGTCAGGAAATGCAATCAAATGCTGGGTTTTGCTTTGAAACAGCCGTGGATTTGCACACCTCTGCTCCCCCCTCCCTTCCCCAGTCGACCACAAAAAGCCGTGCAGTGGAGGGGTGCGTGGGGGGGCGGGGCCAGCCCAGCGCCCCAGCTAGGGTTGTGCACGGCACCAGGCACTAACCCCGGTCCCACCCCACGAGGTTGGCAGCAAGCAGCCGTCTCCCAAGATGCGCCATTAAATGCAAATAGAGCGAGCAAATTCCTCCTCCCCCTCCGCCCCAACACACAGAGGCTGCAGGACGGGTGGTTAAACCATGAGGATTACTCCGTTTACGTTTGAGCCAAAGATAAAGAGATTTTAAACCCCAGTCAGGGGGAAAACACGCTCTGTCCTCTCACTCCTGAGGGGCTTTTCCCAACAATGTGGACAAGTCATGCTGGCACTGGCTCTGCTCAGCCAGGTGGCTTTTCATAGAATCATAGAATCATAGAATCGCTTTGGTTGGAAAAGACCTTTAAGATCATCGAGTCCAACCTTTAACCTAACCCTGCCATCCCACCACTAAACCATGTCCCTAAGCACCTCATCTATCCTTCTTTTAAATACCTCCAAGGATGGGGACTCTACCACCTCCCTGGGCAGCCCATTCCAGAGCCTGACAACCCTTTCAGTGAAGAAGTTTTTCCTAATATCTAACCTAAACCTGCCCTGGCGCAGCTTCAAACCATTCCCCCTCGTCCTATCATCTGTTACCAGGGAGAAGAGGCCGACCCCCACCTCCCTACAGCCTCCTTTCAGGTAGCTGTAGAGGGCGATCAGGTCTCCCCTCAGCCTCCTCTTCTCCAGACTAAACAACCCCAGTTCCCTCAGCCGTTCCTCGTATGACTTGTGCTCCAGACCCCTCACCAGCTTGGTTGCTCTCCTCTGGACATGCTCCAGCAATGCAACATCCTTCTTGTAGTGAGGGGCCCAAAACTGAACACAGTATTCGAGGTGCGGCCTCACCAGCACCGAGTACAGGGGCACGATGACTTCCCTTGTCCTGCTGGTCACACTATTCCTGATACAGGCCAGGATGCCATTGGCCTTCTTGGCCACCTGGGCACACTGCTGGCTCATATTCAGCTGGCTGTCAACCAGTACCCCCAGGTCCTTTTCCGCCAGGCAGCTTTCCAGCCACTCTTCCCCAAGCCTGTAGCGCTGCATGGGGTTGTTGTGACCAAAGTGCAGGACCCGGCACTTGGCCTTATTGAACCTCATGCAGTTGGCCTCGGCCCATCGATCCAGCCTGTCCAGGTCTCTCTGCAGAGCCCTCCTCCCCTCAAGCAGATCAACACTACCACCCAGTTTGGTGTCGTCTGCAAATTTGCTGAGGGCACACTCAATCCCCTCATCCAGGTCATTGATAAAGATATTAAACAAGACTGGCCCTAGAACTGAGCCCTGGGGGACACCGCTTGTGACCGGCCGCCAACTGGATTTAGTTCCATTCACCACCACTCTCTGGGCTCGGCCACCCAGCCAGTTTTTAACCCAATCCCTTTCCAATCAGGAGGCTGCAGACTGTGCTCCTGTGCAAGAATTGATCAGGACAGAAATTTTTATTACCCCTTTTTGTTGCGCTGTCACAGGTGGGGAGGCAGAAGGATGCTGGCCCAGTTCAGTCTGTCACAATATATGAAGGGGAGAAAGTTTCTCCCCACTTTGGCAGCCCGTGTGAGGGTGGGCATGCTCCTTGCCCTCCCCCTTCCATACTGGGGAGCAACTCCAGTAAGACTCAAACCAGTACAAACCATCTGGCAACAGACCCAGGATCAAGCCCAGGAAAAAACCGAACATCAAACTCTGCTTATTTCCACTGCTGATGAACTCATGCAGGACAGAGCTGGGATGAATTACAAAGATCATCTCCTTTCATGTGAAAATCACTCGCACAACGCTCTCTCCTCTTCGTACCTCACCAAGCCAGCTCCCAGTGATACTAAAAGGGGAGTGGAGATCTGCTGATGCCACAGCTATGAGATGGTGCCTACATTAATTATTTCACCTCCAGCTTTTTAAGTGCTTAAAAAAGCCCCCTCTCACAATGAAAAAAGGAACTGCACATGCCATGTTCAGAACGATTTGTTTCTTTTCTGGAAATAAATACAGGAACTGAATTATTCTTTTTCCTACAGAAAAATAAGATGCAGTGGTTTTTTTTTCCCTTGGGTTAACGCAAAAAGAAAAAAACCCACATCTGAAATCCAGAATTTTTAAACTTTTTTAAATGTCTTCCCAATGTGCACCGAAGCTTTAAAAGTTAATTCTGAAACTTGTTGAAAAAGTCAAAAAAAAAAAAGAGGTGATTTTCAGGTTTGACAGTTCTTCCCGCACACATAAACCCTTTACACATGCACACATGCACAAACTTTTCTATTAAAAAAGTCAGGGAAAGAAGTCTGTCCCCAGGTGTGCATAGAAATCCCAGTCACGGTACTGGGAGGCGGAAGGATGATGGAGAGAGACCAGCTAGAACAGCCTTTAGGACACAACTGTGCTGGGAAACACAGAACTCCTCAGCTCTTCTCACAAATCTGCATGTTTAAATGTGATGGGGAAGTAAGAGTAACACCATTTTCTTTGAGGTGAGTCTGCTGGTAATTACAGATGTGTTAATGTGTGTGCGCAGAAAAGGCAAAGCCTGTTTATGATACACCAAAACCTGTGTTTTTATTCATCCCAAGGCCGGTGTGAAGGGTTTTCCCTCTGCTGAATAATTCCACCCCTCGCAATTATCCCTTGGCTTCTTGTATTTCTGCCTACTTCTCCCATAACCTTTTGGTGCCTGCTCTTTACTCTTGAAATACAGTTACTGCTGAAC
>NW_009259588.1:6497747-6498865 GCF_000687185.1 Egretta garzetta
ATTTATATCTCATCCAAGATGCTCGTCTCACACTTGGCACAGCTGATGAGTCCTAAAGGGAGCTGCTGCCATGTGAGGCTGATTCGCTCTACACTTAGTGCCACCTCATCCGTATCAGTGTCCCATTTACCTTTACATTTACAACCCAGACTCGCTGATATGCCGCCCGCAAATGTCAGGTCAAGCGCTGAACTGTCTGTTGCTCACTTCCTCTGCCTCTTAAATCTGCGAAGGAATCTCTAAGAGAATATTCTTGCTGACCCACCGCAATTTTATTTTTAATTTTTGTGTGCTTACCCCCATCTGCAAAACAGCACTTGGCACATTATGGTTTGTTAGCGAAACACGGGCAATTTTTTCTCCAAGCATCTTCCTCGCTCCTTTATTCCTCTCTATTTTAAGCAACTTTCAGCTGAGAACAATGTCAGACTGACAGCTCTGGAGACCAAGGTATTTCAGGGAGAGGAGCCAAGCACAATTCCGTTCCTCTATCAAAAGCTAAAGGCGAACTCCTACCTTGCTTACAGTACTGTAAGAAACTGCATCCTCTTTCAGTCTCCCTTAACCCAGTACTGAAAAGTTCCTGTTCACTAGACTGATGTGCTGGGCAGCTGTAAGACCAAACCTGCCCACACAAAGCCCTCTGAAGGACCAGGGCTCAAATGCGAGGGGTGAGTTATATTGGTGACGGGGTTGCTCTCCACTTCTATACAGTCCCATACCCCTGCAGACGATGAACAGAGGCAGTCCCAGGCAATGTGCCTGTGCCAGAAGGCTTCAGGAGAGAGCCTGGAAACACAGACTCCTCTGCTGCTGGCCCTGGCCAGGTGGAGCCTTCCCAGCCATCAGTCCAAGCAGTCACACCAGCAGGAGGTCCCTGGCTGAATCATGCCCACACAGCCAAGACGGCCGGTGAGAGTGAGCACCTCCTGGGCTGGGGGCAAGACTCTCAAATTAGCCCTTGAAGAGGAAAAAAAAGTCAGGATCTTGACCTTTCAGTTCTGCTGTCAGCTGTGCTGAACACCAAAATCCTCCTCGGTTTCCTTAGGGAGAAGAAGGTGGCACTAAAGGAGTGAGAAAGGCAACAGTAGCAGGAAGCCACCACCCCGAAACCCTCC
>NW_009259588.1:6498977-6515544 GCF_000687185.1 Egretta garzetta
CTTACCAGTTAAATGATTTCTCCACCTGAGAAACCAGTTTCACTGAGCAAACAGAAGTATTGCCATACCCTAAAACATTCATTCATTCAGAGACGAACGGGCTAGCTTCTGAAGAGAAAGGCGAGCGTGTGCCACAGGAACGTTGTGCCATGCTCTCTGCAACGGCTGCCGAGGAAGGCAGCACTGCAGTTGATTCATTAGGTTAAAATTAGTTCACCATAGGATGGGGGAGACAGGCATTTCATAGATTATTCTTTTGAGATCTGACTGTAATGACAAATGGGACCATTTAAAGACTATCTCAGAATCAGAGCCTAGCAGGACTACTCACAGAAAAGCTCAAGATAATATAAGGACAATCGTATTTTCTGTTGAATTCTACAAGACTTAGCAGAAACACGTCTCCTGTTCCTACCCTTCTTCACCACTGCTGCAATTCATCTGCTTCTTGACTGTATTATGAATTTAAAAAGCAAATTAAAAAGCAAGTAACACCTCACAAACATGGCTGAAAAAACACTACTTTCCTCCCAGGTCTGGAACGTGGGCTTTAATTCAAAAGGTTCCCAACCATTTCTGAACCATTTTTGTTTTCTATGACCATACACTTCGGAAGATACAATGCTGCCTGAGAGATGACCCCAACTGCTCCTTTGAAACAGGCTTGCAAACAATGAAAACAACAAAAGCACATTAACAAGCAGAAGCGCGGTTCATTATTTGCAGGCATGACTCAGTGTCAATAAATGCTGATAAAAAAATGAGTAAATCAGGCAACCAAAGCCCAGTGTATTACTAAGTGACAAAAAAAACCCTTTAAAACCTTAATTTTCAGGCCAAACCCTATTTTTGGGTTGTTGAAAGCAGCCAACCAGCCAGCAGCAAACTAAGATGTGCACGGTGACCAACTGCTACGTTGGTTCGCCAACATCCATCACACAAATTGACTAAATATAGTATGCCTCAGTCATTTAATGTAGAAGAAATAAAGTAATAGAATATAGTTTGCAGGATCAATACTTCCTGCTAAGGAAATAAATGTTTTGACAACACCTTGACATACATTTCTCTCCAGCACCCCATCTGTGTTCTGGTACTTAGGTGGCAGTGGGAAATCATTAACTTTGCTTTTCAGAGACTCCGAAAATCATACAAAACCCAGCTGTGACACCTAAGCCTGTATGAAGCCACACGAATCCTCTTCCCCATTCATGGGGCTCTCGGAGCGAGAAAACACAGCGCTGAAACACCAGGCAGCTACCGATGCAGGATGCTTCCAGCCGGGTCCGCACACCGCAGCCAAGCTCTGCATCAGGATCACCGTGCGGGAGCATGCGCCCACTGCCCTACCTTCTCAGTGCAAAGCATCCGAGGATGCAATCCCTGCCAGCTCCAGGTGAACAGCCATCTCAGCATCTGACTTTTCTCTCTCTAACATTTCATAGCACAGACTCAGCCTGAAGGAAGTGAAAAGAAGGTGGCAATAGCTTTATCTCAGTTTATCCACGGAGCAGCAAAGAGAATAGAGCAATGCAAAGCCCCACAGCAGCGTGGGGATGGGAAGGTAAACGTTTCCTTTTCATGCCATCCTTTTAAAGAGAACCTAGCGGTAAGGAAAAACTATGGTGGATATGGTGCCGCAAATGTAAGTAACATAAAAAAACCCCACAGGCTTATTACAAAAAAAAAAAATTAATCCCTAGTTTTCCTCATATATGTTGTAGCTTTCTAGTCAGGCACTGGAAAATTAGCTTTATGTCCAAAAAAAAAAAAAAAAAGAGAGACATAACTGTGGAGACCAAGCCCCTACATGAAAACTGGAATTTAAGAGCTTATGACTTGCTTGGATACAGCAGAAAAGTGAATGAGTAAAACAGCCCTGTTCTGCTCAGTCATTCTCGCTTGTAATGGCTGTACGCAGCTTGCCAAACAGCTCTTCCTCAGCCTTCGAGAACAGCCCGACAAGCCTGTTCCAAGTGAAGTATAAAAAAGTTTATCACTAGGTAGTTTTACAGTAAGGCAACTTCTGCTCTCTTTTGCTAGTTGGGGGTGGGTGGGTGGGTTGGTTTTTTGGTTTTTTTTTTTTAACAAGTCCAACAAACAGAGACAGTTACAGGGCAGAAAGCTGAACAGAGAGGGATTTTTGTTTTCCCGCAAGGAAATCCCTATTCAAATATATGCTAAAATACAGTGCTCTTAGAAACCCCTGTGTGATTTCCAGCCATTGTCAGTGTTGGTACCACCCACGGATAACAGCGGGAGGAGGGGGGGATGCCTCGAAGGTGATGCTCGGATGCCTCCCCTACACAGGACCTTTCCCGTGCCATTTTCAGGAGCTCTGCCTTTGTTCAGTCTAGTTCAAATGGCTCGAGCGACACGGCTTCCACCCCTTCCCGCCAGGGAATATTCCACAGTCTAACAGATCTTACTAGCTGCAAGTGTTTCTGGCTTTCAGCTGACATTTTCAGCACTGAATTTTATCCCATTACTCCTAGTCAGACTGCCTGGACCACCCAAAACAATTCTTCTCCAAACTCAGGTATTTATACCCCTTGAGTTTTAACATCGCCCCATTCCCTTACCCTCTTTCTCTCCCATTCACAGAAACCACACATATTTAATTCTTAATCTTTCTTCTCTTCTCTAGTCCATTAATCACTTTTGTTGCAGCTGTCTGAATTCCCTGCAATTTGCCAAAGTCCTTCTGGTAATGAAAGACCCACGCACATATGAACTTTGTATCTCCTAAAGCTCGGTCTGATAAAAGACACGGACTAATACACACACACATATACACAGAAACACACCAGACATTTTCCAAATTCATTCTTTTTATAGAAAGAGCTTAGCTTCTTTCAGGCAGGAAGCAAAAGGCATTTCTCTTTTTAAGTCCCCTCACAGAGGTGGAAAAGTAACATACTGTACTCTTTTTCAGATAAGAAACTGCCTGACTCCCAGCTGTTTTCCACGATTGCTCATTCTGCCTTGCAAAAGCAGCATATTTATCGATGCCTTTCTCTTCCAGCTCTTTAAGGAAGCTCACATGATAAACTTCATGTTCTGGTTTTCAGAAATTATTCAACTCACCTTCAGAAATGGTTCACTGAGTGCTTAACAGCATCCTATACCTACCCCTTGCCCTCTCCTTTGCCTCCTTTTTGCTATAAAAACTGGGCAGGGAGACAGGTCGCAGATATCAACAGGGAAATCCAATTGGAAGTTGCCCTTCCTTAGCAGTTTAGAACTTCAGGTTGCTGCTGGATGATCAAAAATTAACACAGGGAAGGGAAAGCCTTCCTTGGACCCCAGGGCAAAACTCCCACCACCCTGATGTGGAAATACATCTTTGCTCCACCAGAGGCTCTGGGCTGATCCTGGGCAAGCGTATCACTGATCTCTGTGCTGCTGCTACCTTCTCCCCAAATGGGCTTTTACATACAATACATGCTTTAACGCATTTAACCCTGAATACTTGAAAGGCTATTCAGTAACTACCAACCATCACAGAAGATTAATTTCCTAGCTACAGTTTGGGGTCAGATATATAGTAAAGACCTTGATTTTGCAGACAGATGAATACATGTGACTTCAAGTTCTACTGAACTGCAGCAAGAATAGGAAAAAAACAGGGGAAGAGAGCACGTACGACATCCAAATGCACTTTAAACTGAACACTCACTCACTTCAAGGCAGGGCAGAGGAAGAAAAGTCCTTGCAGGTTGATGCCACTTACCCATAGGCAAGTTCTGTCCTCTAGTAAGACACCTTTGAGTATCTAGCATTAGAAATCATTCTATTCCTTGCAAATGTCTAGGGCATTTTCATAACAACAGAGAGTTGCAAAAAAAGAAAAAAAAAAGGGCATGCTCAAATAGCCACCGAAAACCTTACCATTTATTTCCCTTCTTTAGTCTATTTGTATGCTTACAATATCCAAGACACATTTTTTTTATTCAGAAGTTGAAGAAGTCACCCAAAACTCTCTTCTTCGCTCGCTCGTTTCGTACCAACAAAACACGTACATGCAAATATCCTGAGCATAAAGAGATACTCTTAAAGTCATTATGACATTATTTGTACCCTGAAGCGAGTCATAATTTGTATGCACGCTGCCATGTACTTTCTGTCAAAGCTAAAGTAATTATTAGGAAGTATGAAAGCAGGTGTCACTTCTGGCAAGTTGTAAGATGGCTTTATATTCTCAGTTGCAATGGGGTAAAAATTATCCCTAAAAAGAGCATAGCGGGCTATTACTTTACATCCAGTATATATGTGAAACGTTAACAGTTGCCGCCTGTACTCCCCAAGACAAAACCTAAAAATATGTGCAAAAATCAATCCCATTTTGCATAATTTCTATTTAGTTTCATAACCAACTGTCAAGCCATCTGACCCTCATTTGCATGTGCTATAAGGCAGGCAGCCGAGCTCGCTTCCACCGCAGTGAGACGCGTACCCTGTCCCCGCTCACTCCCACGTACAAACCTCCGGCTTCTTGGATGAATCTCTGCTACAGCACTTCAGGACAGAGGGGGGACAGCAATCGTTAAGATTACAGGGCCAAAACTCTTCCAACTTGGGTGCCAAAATTCAAACGCCTAACTCCATCTTTAGGCATCTGAATAAGCTGCTAGTGCTTCAAAGGCGCTGGGCACCCAGCGTCTCCTACTTGTTTCTGTCAAACTTGCCAAAAAGAACATCTGCTTTTAATTAATTTACCGAGAGCTGCAGGTACACAGGACCTTTGAAAGCCATCCCACTTACTTCAGTCCCTAAATATAAATCCAGGTGCCTACCTCAAGGCAGTCAACTTTTAAAATGCTGAAAAAGAAAAAAGTAGCGTTATTAAATAAATAAATCTATATTAAAAAAACATATGCAGATATATACAAGGCTTTTGGATTCGTGTTCCATACTTGACATATGACGTGATGTAAAAGAAAGCAGATCTGATTTTGTCGGAAAGTAGCACTTCATGCTCTAACTAGAGTAGGTACATTGCTAATAATTAACATAATTATAATAAGGAACAGCATTCAGGGAAACTATCTTCAAAAGTTGCTCCTATTCCTTGGATAAGCAAGCAAGCAAACCAACCCCCAAAAGTGGCTTGTATTTATGCCAAGAGTTTAGGCAAATTGCAAATTTACTAGTGTATTTATTATGCAAGTTTATTTTATTTTTCTTTCATTCAGCCAGACACCCACATTCTTGACAGCGTAGAACTTGAAAAGATTTTTTTTTTTTATTTAAAAACTGCAAACGGAAGAAAAATACAGGCTACCACCTGCCTCTGCAAAGCTTTTGCATGTGCATTTGTGCTTCTGAGCACAAGGCAACTGACTACCCCCTAAAGAATAATATTCAAACACAGCAGCAATATTCTACCCTACCACAGGGCACAGACTGAAAAGGCAATATGACAACACAGGTCTGCATGTACATAAAATGCTGTCCTGCATTGGGGACCAGGGATGCCATGCTGTTAAGACCAAGAGATGCTCTCCCCAGCACTGACCAGAGAAGCCCGTGGCTCTGGAAAGGAACACTGCCCACCAGAGTCAATGGAGAGACTCACTGGTCTGGGGCTGCCCAACTTCTAACTGGGACCTGCCAGGTAAGTGCACACTTTGGATTAAAAAAAAATGGCCTACAGTACACACACACGACACAATTAGTTTGTACCTGTGCAGGGAAAAGGCTGGTATTGCCACACCTAAATACACACAGTTTCAGACACTGTACAATAGTTCCAGCTGAGCAACCAGAGGCACTAAAACCCCAAAACAAAGGGGGATAAAATTATTATTATTGTTATTATTTTCTTTTCTAAAAAAAAAAAAAAAAGCCTCAGACTCCAAGCAGGCCAAATCTCTATGCAAGAAAAGAAAAAAAAAATGCCTGGGGAAAATCCAGAAATGCATTTATAGCAGTTCTACATAAGGCTCATTTAACAACAAGGGACAGGACAGTCTTCTACAAAGATCTGGTTTCTGCCAGAACCAGGACCAGGACCAAGACCAGAACCAGGACCAGGACCCAGGACCCAGGACGTCTCCTGTGCCTGGCCCTGCCCTGCCTGCAGCATCCCAAAGAAACTGCAGCTTGTTTCATCGAGCGAGCTGTTACCCTTGCTGTCACTTCAAAACTTTCACCCACCGCAAGCCCTGCTGGCACAGTGACCACACGGGCCACCACTTCCCCACTGTGCCACGTCCCCAGAATCGGTGCTGCCCCAGACTTCGGCGTGCAAGCTCTCTCCAGCCGGGGCAACACCAGAGTCTCATCCTGCCGCTCTTCAGCGTGCAAACGCCGCGTTGTGACTCTCACGCACACCCACTCACAGGCTCGCAGGGAACCACCACCACCTCCCCGCTGACAGAAGCCCCAGCCGGCTGCAACCGAGCCCCCTTCGCAGCCATGCTGGCCGTAGGCTAATCCCCCCACCTGCTCCAGGGGCATGTTGAAGACAGGTTTTTAATCTTTGCCGATAGGCAGTTGTTCTCCCCACCCATCAGCAGCAGCCATGTCTTGCTGCTGCTCGTGTCAATGCAGGGAAGGAGAGCCGGAGCTGCTGCCCTGCCGGAGGGAAACCTGACCTGGCAAAGCAGCCAAAGCCGCCGCGCTCCAGCAGCATACCAAGCAGACTCTCCTTCCGCTCCTCCTCATGCCACTTCTCAGTGCCCCTCTTGGTGCACGTGGGAATGGGAGCCGTGTACAAAGCGTATCTACCATGCTCCCTCTGCACGCTGCAACAGGATCTGTCTCGTGCACCCACCCTGCCCTTCCCACGGCGCGAGCAACCTGCTGGAAGCATGACAGGGCTATAGGGATGGTTCAGGGGAAGAGAGGCTGGTCTTTCCTTGATACACCAAGCAACTGCTTGACATGGTACACGTGCGAGGGTTGCGCATGGGAGGATGTCTGCCCAAGTGCGGAGGGGGGATCCATCTCACCGCCAGGGATGCTTCCTTCCCTTACTTCAGTTTGGACCTACAGCTACAGCTTTTACGCTTCGTGGGGACTGCGGTACGGCACAATCAGATACAGCCTTATCAAATAACCATTTTATGGGCATGTGCACACACCGGGCAAAGCAACGAGTGCTGCAGACTGACTGCCCACCTCGCTTAGGAGGGGGTGGCTGAGATGCCGGCCAGCTGCTTTGCCCTGGCTCATCTCTGCCATTGAGAGCCAGCTCGCTCCTCCTTAGGCACAGCTCTGGAGCCTCCAGCACAGCTCTGTCCGGGGAGACCAGCTGAGGGGCCAGCAGTCCCCACTCGGGTGACTTTTGGGGAAAACAGCTGCGCTCTGGATTCATGTAGGAAGGATTCATGCACCCTGCTCCCACCATGGCTCCCGTGGGCTCTGGGAGCTGCACAGAAACACCACCACTTCGTTTGTCTTATACATTCCCAAACCGAGCAAAAAAAAACCCCAACAGCAGAGTAGTAGGAATACACAGGGAAGGACGTTGCATATTTATTTGTCATAAATTATGCTCGGGAGAGCATTAGGCACTACAAGCCATCATTCATTGGAGCAGGTTTCTGCTGCGTGTCAGAGAGCTGCACTACACTTCATTTGGAGCATTAACTGGACACCGGCAGGAGACGGGTCTCTGCTGCTCCTCCTCTCCACCCCTGCTCCAATTTCATCAAAACATTCTCCTTGCATTGCTTCGGTTATCTCTTGGAAGGGGAAGTATTTTTTTTAGCGCACAGGACAGTATGATACTTTAGGACCTAACAGGAAAGCCTCTACGCAAAACAAACGTGCTTTTGGTGAGAAAGTGCTGCTGAATGCTTGGATGAAGCACCAAATGCACACATACCTCCTCAGCCCCACATCAGACAGAAAACACGTTGGCAGTGGGATGTGCTAATGCAAACTCACATGCTCTGGGTCCCAGCAGTGCACCAGGGAGCAGGGGACTGCAGGCTCAGAGAGGTAGCTCCTGGCCTCCCAAGACTGGTAATTTTGTCTGGGAGGCAGTAGGACTCTGAAAAAGTCTGGCACATTATTCCCAAATGGTTTCCTCGATGAAAAGTCTGCACACCATGGGAATGAAACCAGTAAACGTTTCTACAAGTGTCCCACTAACGGGCTGTTACCAGAAGGATGTGTTGCTCCCACAAGACCAGGCTGATGCTTAGAGCCCGAATACGCGGGGCTGGGCTGTGCCATTAAAAGAGAGGAGACAGCACTTGGGTTTGATTTACTTCAGTGAAAAAAGTGCTCTCTCCAACGAGGTCTGGGATGGAAACTGGGCTGCGATTCATAGGGGGAGAGGCAGCAACCCTTGAGGAAGAAGAGTTGATACCTGCAAGTGAACTAAACCCAGCTTACAAGCTGACGAGGCTGATTTGAAAGCCGTGACGCCTAAAGCACAGACACCTAAGCGTGCTCTTCTGGGCGCTTCTGCAAGTGCTGCTGCCCCAGCTTCTCATGCCACAGGCTTCTGTCGCACGGCCCCGCAACCGAAACGCGTGTGTTCTGTGCTACAGTATCCTGTCACGCAGGGACAGCAGCGAGAAACATGCTGTTTGCAGAGAGCGAGGAGCATCGCTCCTCTTCCCACTGGTGCCAACAGGAAACGGCAGGGAGCTGCTGACAGAACAAGGCCATCGCCCTCGCCGAGGGTACTCCCAAGGGGGCATGTGAAAAATGGCAGGCGCGACCCTATTTTCCCTGCACCTTACTACCCCGAAAACACGCAGAGCAGCCTCTTTGAAGGGGCTAATCCACCCACTGCAGTATTTCTGGTAATGACTCACAAAATCCCACACGATTCTGATACCATTTTCTTGATAAAACCAGCTGCCAAAATGAAACTATACATTTGGTGCTTGAAAAAAGAAAGGAGGGAAAAAAAGACAAACCCCTACTAGCTGTTATTTAGTAGTGAAGCAGTGGAAGATGAAACCGGCAGTCAGCACGCAGTGCGAGAGCAAAGCTGGTGGCTGCGCACAGACCCTCTGCAGACAGGGGTTTGAAAGACGGGCTCTGCAGCCTGCCACCAAGAATTTGCCTTCTTGTATGTTGCGACTTACACAGATGTTCGCATAATTTCTTGCATATGGACAGCAAAAGGAGCATTCATTTCGAGAATGACGTGATTGTCTGTGTGGTAAGGAGAAGAAGGGAAAACTTTCAACATGTATCCAGTGATACAGCTAAATGAGAAGCCAAACTGTTCCCAAATGCACTCAAAGGACTTCTCATGAAGTCGGTGACAAAATTCAGATGAGACTTCAGAGCACTCTTTCTTTCTCTCATTTAAAAACACGAATTAAATTACACTCAAGCATCTTACGAGATTCAGGAGCACAAAACATATCAGAGCATCAGCATGTTCGCTCACCACCATGAAACATTAACTAAACTTGCTCTGAAAAATGTTTTGACTATTTATAGAGAAGCCAAGGGAAAAAAAAAAAAAGGAAGATTCTTGCTGGGCTGTTGGGGGTTTTTTTTTTTTTTTTTTTTGGCAGACTTCATTTGAAAGCAGCCAAACTCCCTTCTGCTTCTGTAAGGCAAACTAACAGAGCCCTGGGTGTGCTGAGGTCACAGGAAGAGAGCGCTTAAGCTTGTTCTTAAATTCAAATTTGGGACAGCCTTGTACCGGGTCCTTTGTCCAAACCTACTGAACTCCTGCCTGAAGGAGAGATGCTGCTTACCTACCGCCTTAAGGAGAGCTTCATCCCTCAGGCTGTTCTTGAGCAGCCCTTGCAGGACTCGAGCCCAAAGCTGACTGCCGGTTAGCGGCTGACGTTTTGGTCACTTCTAGGGATGCAGGATCATGGTATGGGAAACGAAGACACCCAGTGCTCCTCTCGGGTGCCCAGTGTCCCAGAGCATGGAGCTGTCACACAGCACCGATGAACTGGGAAGGGATGCTGGAGCAAATTCACCCTTGTGACAAGCAAAGCACATACAGGAATTTTTATCTGGTCCACTTTAACAGCAGAAAAGATAACAAACGTGTTCAAACAGCTGGCTGGAGACAACATGCAGCATGTGAAGGCCAATGCCAAAAAAATCCAATTAATTTGATTTATTTTTATTTGATTTTTTTTTTTTTTTCAATTTAACATACTGAGTGAATTCCTGAAATGAAACAAAACTTGTATGAGGGAAAAAGCAGGTAAGGTAATTTCAGAAGTACTTTCCAGCAACACTTACAAAGCACACGTCCCTCCAATATAAAACAGACTGCAAAGGGCTCCGAGAGTCCGTTTGCATGTTGTCCTCCCTAGAATAGCATTATTATCACCAGAAACCTCAAGTATGCTCCCACCTTCCTTCTCAGCTGGGCAAAACAACAGGTCTTAAGAGCTGCCATTGGTTCAATGAACTCAAAAGGCCGTGGAACTGCACAGTCAGCTGCTTGTAACCTTTTGCCCTCCCCTGTACATTGCTCTAATGATCTGAGCACCCTGCACGCAAGAAGTCTGCATCACCTCCTCGTCCTGATGTTTTCTAAATCAGAGTAACCAAAGAGTAAGAAAAAAGGAAGACAGCAGAAGGGAGTCACTTTGGGAAGTTGAGCAGCACCAAACAAAACTGCTAACCTTCTTTTGGCAAGGCAAAAGATTTGTATAACACTTTTTCCTCCTACTAAATGTATTTACTCTTAAAAATCGATTTCCTCTGTCACTATGTATTGCTGCACGTTGCTCAGTGGTTCTGAGAAACTGCATGGAAAATCATGTTACACTTGTTAAATTGACCCTACAGGGCCATACCACCAGTGCATGCATCATCCCACGAGGCAAGCCTGCCAAAGTCACGCTGTGCATATCATCACTAAACCCAAGACAAAATGCAAATTTGGCTGTATCATAGCTGATTTGCATAGCTTTCCATTGGTTTTGTACAACCTTTTTACAAAATGCCAATTTACTTCACTTTCCTACAGCTTATTAGCAGTGCAAGGTACTTAAAGCTTTTACGCAGGGCAGATTTAGTAGTTAAAACATTAAAAGACATAATTAAATGCCTTTTGGAAATAGAACACAGCCTTCAACATGACAACATAAGGCACAGGACTTTGACTGGGACACAGAAATGCTAATGCCCCTTTGCAAAGGTGCAGACCTCTCTCTCTCACATGCTTGAGAGCTGCACAGCTTAGTCTGGTTTTTATCTGATCTGCAAAAGCAGAAATATTTGCTTGCAAACTATGAAGGGCCTGAATCCAGTTACTGAGTACACATTTCACTCACATTGATATCAGAATGGACGGCTGCCAGTTTAGTGTCTTGGCTGGCGTTCAAACACACTGATTGCTGAGCCTCCTTGAATTCGGAGTTCATGGTTTGTAAAAAGAAGGAGAAAAAAAAAATCCCCAAACACGAAACAAAAAACCCTCCACAAGCATTTCTGCGATGCTACTGGGCCAAGTTTCCCCCTCTTCTCTTTTGTAAGCTCAGTCTCTGGAAGCGAATACGTATAAGTAGGACGCTCTGTCAAGACAACCAGCTAGGGAGTTTGGACTTTTATCTCCAAAGCTACGATACAACGAACATTAGAACTTTCCTAGCCAAGCGATTTTCACACGTGTACCGGGGGCCAGCCCTCATTCAAGTCAGCAACAGAGGAAAAGATCTATTTACACTTCCATATCTTAACTTGGAAAAAAAAAAAAAGAGAAAAAAAAAAAAAAAGAGATAAAACCTTAAATGTTCTGAGACATGTCACAGCTGGGTAACAGGGAACGTAAAGGCTGCTTGCCTTACACAAACTTATTTTTCCCTTCTTTTTCCCTCACTCCTTCCTACCAAAATCCAGCAGGTTGAAAGGCAAGCCAAGAGCTCCTTGAAGCCCCCCTGCTCCCAGCTACCTCATCTCTGAGCGTGTTACCTGACGCGGCTGGGGCACGGCGCGAGCCCTGCCCACTCTGGCATGGCGGTAGACGCTGTAGATCAGGCCACTTAGCCATTTCAATTGAACTTGACAGGTGTTTGTTAATAGGCTCTACGACACGTTTGGGAAGGGCCACCTGGAATCGTAAAATGGTTTATTACGACAGTTTAATAAGCCTGGCGCAGACAGTTTCAGCGTATTTTCTAAGGCTGTATATGTAAGTGACCAAAATCTGAACTGTATGGCAAGACGCATATAACCTGTAACTAACCCCAATTAATGGCAAATAAGCATTCATATGGTGTCTGTACAACTGGACCTGATGCTGCCGGGTCAGCCTGGGAACCTCTCTGCTCTCTTGCAGGGTCAGTCCTCCACGCATTACCACAATTCACATAAAGCAGGTGTATCTATTCAGTGACAACTGCTTGGGCTAATTATTAGAAAATTCAATTTATGCTAATTTGCCTGAGGGGAGGGGAGCATCAAATTAACTTGACACATTTATTTAACTTTTTACAGTATTATTATTATTTAAAATTTATGACAGCATTGTGCCCAGAGGCCCCGATCAGGATCCCACTGTGCTCGGCATCCCATCGTGTGTGCGTGAATGTTCTCCCAGCATAATTTTGAGGCAAAGGCCCCATCCCTGCCAACTGTTATGCAAGTGCTTGCCCCAAAGACCGGGAGCGAGGCCGTGGAAATCAGAAGTGCACTAGTCTTGCTGAAATAAAGCAAGTACATTAAGCCACCACATCCTACCATGCCCTGGCAGCCCACACCAAAAAGGCTCCTATTTTGGAAGAAAGTGACAGTGAGTCACTTTTGTTTTTACCATTAAACATGTAGACACAAACATGCATCCCTTCCTATCTATCACTGCCATTTCTTGCTTCTGTCTTATAAATGGGACCATCATCCAGTAAATGAAAAAAATCACACGTGAAAGGCCCCAGAAAAGAGAGAGTCTAGGTATCAATAACTGATTGGGGGAATTGTCAAAACCTCACCTTTTATTTTAGATGCACAATGTGTAACAACACAGTTTTTCCTTGCAGTGAACTTTGAAGGACCTCTGCTTGAGAAAAGTAGCTAGCTGTTCCACCTGCCTTCATTTCTGGACATACAAACGCCAACCCTGAAAGGTCACCATTTGGACGATCATAACCACTTGTAGTCCTTGAATAAGTTAGCCCTTTTATTTATATCCAAGTATGCTTAACCTCATTGAACAACTGTACTGATCAGACAATATTATAAATATTATCATATGAATAAATATGTTATCATTATTTTAACTGAAACAGATTCAAATACTTTACAATATTTAATCAGAAGTAGGGAAAATGGGAGACTTTCTGACTTAGGGCCTTAAACTCTTCGGAGTACTGGCACGAGATATGCAAAAGAGTGAAGAAGGAATTGCTGAGAAAGGGAACGGTGCCTCCAGGAGTAATTAGAAGACCATCAGAATTAGGAGACTATTAGGATTAGAAGACCATCTCTTCTTCCTCTGGCTCTCTGATGGTGTTTCAGAAACAAGCCATCCATACAGTATGCTCTCTGTATTTGCTGGGGCTAAAGGGCACCACACAAAAGTCAGTGTGGTCTAACTTTCAAGCAGCTTCAGAGGCTCCTCAGGTCAGGGGCAGGGGAGATGTTAGCAACATGCTCCACTCCCTGATCTTCCCTGCACCCCAAAAAGAGGCGAGATTAGCCCATACAAGCAGAGAAAAAATGGAAACATCGGAAAAATATTCACTTGAGTAGGCTGTCCTAACCGTCTCATTTCAGCACAGTGTTTCAGGAGGGGTGAAGGCTGGCAAACTCACCTTTAGGGCTGCTCCTCCACAGCTAACTTGCCTCCCTGTGTCCAAACCACAAAGATCTTGGAGCAGATTTAAACCCCAAACTCACACACTGGTGTAGAAGGTGGAGTAAGGACTTTTCCAGAACTGCAGGGTTTTATTTTAAAATGTAATTTTGGTGAATGTGTCTTCTGCTAGCCTTCTACTTTCCTCTGCTTCTTTCTGCTGCAGTTTGCCGGAGCTGTTTCAAGGTCCCATTAAATATGTCAAGCCTTCTACAGGCAACTGCAACCTTGCAGCACAAAGTGAAACGGAGGCAGATGAAAGAAAAAGAAACCATCATTTAGCCACACACAAATTCTGTGTATTTTGCATATCACTCCTAACACGGACTGGCAGCCCACACCAAAAAAGACTTCTGTTTGGGAAGAAAGTGACATTTGAGTCACTTTTGTTTTTATCATTAGATACCAAGACATCAAACATCACCTCCCGCCTAATGCCTCCTTTTCTCGCTTCTGTCTTATGAACAGGGCACACGTTTCTGTGGTCCTTTAGAGCACTGCTTGCTTGACTCAGCACCGTGACATCTTGTGGTGTGGGCAGACCATCCCATGGCTCTGCTGAGCTGCCATCCTAGCAGGACACGGTACCACTCCGGTCCTGGATACTGGAAAGGTACACAAGGAGCAGGCCTACAAAATGCTGTTTCTGCTGCCAGCAGAAAGCACCGGCTTCGCTTGCTGCTACCCATCCCCCTTTCATGCTACCATTTTCTGCCGAAGAAGAGGCACCGGAACTCTGCCGGCTTTTGCGGGCCATGCTTTGCCCATGCCAGTCCCGTGAGTGAGACACCTTTGGTTAGGTTATGCAGCAAGATGAACTTCTTGGAAAAGGGAATTTAGTCCTTTTAACCTTTTACTCCTCCTGATGGTTGGTTCCATTCCTTTTTAAATCCCAAAATAACAACAACACCCATTCCCTGACACAAGGCCTTTATCAGGTTTAAAAAAAAAAAAAAAAAAAATCAAACTAACCTGCTTACTTCAAAGTCACGCTCTCATAATTTTAGCTGGCACATCATGAACAAAATGGTCTAGAACTAACCTCAAACAGTCATCTGGAGAAAAGCAACATATTTTCCCATGTCATCACCACTATAGCACATACTAACCACAACTATTCAGCCTGTCAATTTTCAGTTTATATTATGATAACTTTACCTAAAAGCATTTCGTGGTTCAAAAACAGCAAGTGCAATGCCAAGGAAACATTTGCTGAACTGACAAGCATGGCAGCATTGGTGTGAGGAATATGCTTTCTACAGAACGGGAAGCAGCGTAAAAAGACATTTCACCAGGGACAACGGACTTCTCAGAAATTCCCCAAAACACGGCTTCAGGGTGGCTTAATCCCACAGCCTAAGCACAGTAGGTTGTGAAGAAGGAGGCTTAGTTTGGTGCTTGGGTGGTGAAATTTTCCACAGAAGTCTCCAAGAACTGTGATGAATGGGAAAAAGAACACATGAATCTTTTTTACTTGCATTAGCATTTCCACTTCCACACATAGGAAGGGTTTTCACGTCCACTGAGCATTTAAGAGAGGTAAAAAAGTAGAGATTCATGGGAAGTCTGGGCAGGGAACTAGGTGAGAGGCACAAAAGCAATGCATTTTAGAAGGCCTTTAGGAAAGACACTTTTAGCTGTGCAATCCCCGTGATTCACAAGGCACCAAGCATTAGAGAGTCTTCAGTTCCTTTCCTGATTTTAAGGAGGACAAAGGCAAACCCCTCATTAATGAAGCACTGTGGTTCAAATTCTATACTAAGAACCCCTCAGCTTTGACAATCATATGCCCAACATTCCGGCTTCAAAAATATTCTCATGCTACGACACTGCCTGTGTCATCACTCCAGAAGCAAACGAGAAGTCACTGCATCACTCCCCAGTGATCTAGGGCAAAGATGGGATGGTCGTGACTGCAAGAACTTTAGCTGGATGCTGAGGTAGAGACTGCAAACCAAGCAAAAAAACCTAAACCAAATGAAAAAAAACAAAAAAACTCCTTGAGAAACCTATGAAAACACTCTGCAACCTTTGGTATGACTCTCTTCTTCGTACTGATTTGCCCAAAGTTGGCCCACGGCAGCACCATGCAGGTTTCCATAATTAATTGGGAGCTTTGCTTTTATGGGCTGCAAGAGCAGCCTGGGCCACTTTGCTTTGACTGCCCCTTCTCCTCAGCAGCTCTCTTACTTCCTAAGGTGCAGGTTAGACACACCAGGGCAGCTTTACTCCTGGGGACAAATGGGAAGGCATTTCCCCTCCTTGGTTTTGGTGGGAGATTACAGTGAAAGTGATACACTCTCCCCAAGGACAGCCAATTTCACTACTGACTGGACAATAAATGAGCCTCCTTTAAAGGGCTGCTCTGCAGCCAGGCATTGTTCCCCACTCCTCACTTTTTATGAATTAGAAGGATGTGTGTTCTTATGTGCCCTCTCTGGGCAGATCTTCTGCCTGGAAGGAAGAAGGAAACGGTAAGAAAGGGGCAAGGATGGGCAAAAATGGGTAGTAGCCCCGCAACTGAGCTTGCATTTATTTCAAAAGTGAGTGAGTGGTTATCCGACTGCCGTGCCCCATACCCAGGACTTAAGTCTGAGACACAAGTTTGAGCAGATCTTCCATGATCTCACGGTGAGTCTGAGATAGACCACATCCAGAGCTCACAAAATACACAGCTGCATTCCTCCATCGCTCTGACAGCGATTTATGTCAATGAATGTACTGCTGCTAATAGGCACTGAGCTCCCACTCCAGATGCCAAAGCTGTGCTCTGCACAAAGCCGGGACTGTGTGGGTGCCCAGGCACAGCTTGCTTTTAGCTGT
>NW_009259588.1:6515726-6548253 GCF_000687185.1 Egretta garzetta
TCATGGAAGCTTTAAGGGAGCCACAACGAGAAAAGCAGTAGCATTGCAAGTTGCGTCCAACCACTCAATAAACTAACCTCATTTTTTTTTTTAACGCAAGTATTGCAACTCAGCAGTTCTACTACGGGATCCCAGAAAGCGTGAGACTTTCTTAATTTAGCAAGAACAACTGCATACTATGTCAACTACTGAAAATCTCAGTGCACAGCAGAAAATGTTTTGAGTCAACAGACTGAAAAGCAAGGCTGCTGGATTTTTGTTTGATTTTACAGAGTGTTTGACGTTTCAAGATGAGACTTAAGGAGATATAGTATCAGATTTGAAATCTTACTTCTCTGCTTGAATCTTTCATTATTTTCAGACTGTGCAATATGCTTTAGTTTGATTTTCTTTTTGTTTTAAATATAAAAGCCATGTTTCACAGTTGAGGCTTTACCATTGACAGTACTTAAACGTGTATCTAACTTTGTATCAGTGAAGCCAATTGAAATCAAAGGTATAAGGGGTGTTAAAAAGGTAAGTGTGCCCTGAAGCGGTGTCCTGAACAGGAATTAGACTTAAGTATGTGATTAGGTGTCTCTAAAATAGGTCTTCCTTGTCTAATAATAAGCACAGATCACAGTATACCTTGTGTATCAAAGGGTAGCAAAAGCTACGTGTCTTGAGGAGAAAGACCAAGCAGAGGAAAACTGGAAGCCTCTGGGCATAAGATGTGATTGCTTTATTAGAAGGAAGATTAACACATAGAGGCCAAGGCTAAAAGTTAAAACTCAAAAGGAACACGAGCCAGGGAAGTTATTCCAGATGGCAGAGCCATGTGGGATGTGACACCACCATCTACTGTAAAAATAAAAAGGAAGAAATGAAAACTTAGTGTTGAGAGAGCATATAGGACTGACAGAAAAATAAGTAACAACTGCGAGTAGTAGAAGGAAATTAAAGGCAGAGTGATGAAATGAGGCCTTCAGAAACTTTGAAGTGCAGCAACACCACTTCAGTCAGCCATCACAAAAAAGGCTCTGTCACTTTGCTTCAGATAAACCTAAACAGTTTCAGTGCCTCTCTAGAGCACATTCCCTCTCCTTTGGTCAAGCTGTGGGGTTTGACATATCATGTGGACAGCTTCTCAGGAACATCTCCCAGCATGTACTGAAGGGACAGATGATTTGCAGTATCCCATTACTGCTGCTTCCACCCCTGCTGGTATGTCCAACATCATAAATGAGTAAGACAGAATTGTGTCAGATGGTGTCTTGGGCAGCTTAAGACTAATGGGAAATTTTAAAAAGTGAAAATTAGGCTGAATGTGATATAAGACTTATTAACGACTCCTTAAGGGAAGTGGAGGAAGCCACAAGGTCTGGACACTGGGAACTTAATGGGGCAAAACACTTAAAAATGCATTGCAAGGAACTGTCCCATCTTGCCAGGAAAACAGACATGGCGTGATCTACATAAACAGCTTTTCTGCACCTCTTACTTCAATCCAAACAGGAGGTGCATGAAAAAAAAAAAAGAATAATAAAGTATGAGCTAAGAGACAAAGAGTTGAAACTATTCTAGTCAAATTCCCTTTGATTCAAAGATGGGATTTTCAGCCAGCAGTTAGAGGTGATCTTCCTGAACTTGTTAGGCCATTCACTGTGCAACAGCCCAGGCTACCATCTGCAAAATGACTGCAAAGGTAGGGTGATTTGGGAGCCAATGTACACACTCTCAGAAATCTCTGTTCTCCTCAACGCACACAGGCACATTATGACCTTTTTGGTTTGGAGAGCCTTTTTATCACCATTTATGTATTCAAATACCTAGTCAAAATGGGCTTTGACCAAGGCCTACAAACCTAATGCCATAATAGTAATAATAACAAGTTTGATATGAGAGATTCTTATTAAAATGGTAGAGAAGTACACATTACACGTATAAATAATCCCTGAAAAATAATTTCAGAGACACGTCTGATCTTGACTTTCTGTACTGAAGGCCTAACCTAAAGTCTATGATGTCAATTAAAAATCTCAGAGACTTCAAAGCTGACTTTAGGCTACAGTGTTTTTCCATGACTGATGCTTTCCAGTCATGTTCCTTCCTGGTCATGGCTTCTCCATTTCAAAGCAAGTGAACTTGAAACCTACCTAAAATAACATAGTTGAAAGCAACTGACCTGAAGGTAGTTCAAGAGTCTTGGTCTTCACATAATTATCTTTGCAGAAGCCACAGAGCCTGCAGTCAGCTGGCTACTTGTTTACCTGTCCCTTCTTCCCAGTGAAAGGATGCTTACTTAAATATTCCTTTAAAAAAAAAAAAAAAATTCAATTTGCAAATCTCTCCCCTCTTGAAAATGATAAACTCATTCTTCCCAGACGCAAGATGAATCTGATGGCTTCAAACTATCTTGGCTTTATCTGGGTGCATAAATGAGACACTTAACTGCTACAGCCATGTATGTCAGCACACCAGACACAAAGTAGTGCTAAAACCCAGGCTGCAACCCTTGCATATCTTTCACGCTTATTCTTTCAGCCTTGAGGATGTTTTCTTGGTTAGTCAACTTTAAATCTATCTGTTGTATAAACAGTACTATTTAAAAATGGCACTCAAGTGTACAAGATAAACATGTGCTCCCACTGAGTTACTAAACACGAGATAATAAATTTGCATCCCTGTGATTATTACTACTACCGCGTAGCTGCCTTCAATGTACAGAGCAATACAAAACCAGAGCACTGTGCCAAGTAAGTGAGAGGCCCTGTGCAGAAAAAGGCCAGTGCTCTGGAGTCACAAACAGAGCTGTGTAAGGAAGAAATTCAGCAGTCACTGAAAACAGGGCCTGCCGGACATTAAATGGGTATAATGAGGATGAAGAGAGAGCTTCTTCATGAGAATAGGAAGGCTCTTCCACTTGGGATACATGGGGAGAAGCCACATTTACTGCAGAAGTAAAACGTGAGCAGCATTGAGGGGAAGGAGCACAAGAGCTTTGCTGAAGGTGCCAGGAAAGATTCAGGGCTCCTTATGGCAGAGGAACTCAGCTCTGCACAGAAGAGGAGTGAAAACACCCCAAGAACACAAGGAAGGGATGTTCAGAACAGCCAGAAACAAAACCACCACCAGGATTTCGAACAGCAGAGTCGGAGCCGTTCTAGTAACACGTCCCATTCTACCAAAGAACAGAGAGCAGGATTTGTGCTCCGCGCCTCTGCTGTCCCTCCGCGTTCACCCGTCTCTGCACCATCTTCCCTCTGGCATCCTCCAAGAGCCCAGCCTGGCTCCACACCCTGCCATGCTGGCCTGGCACTTGGGCAAGGGATGCAGCGGTGGGGCTTGCTGCCGGCCACTGCCCAAGAGAGTTAGCAAGGGCAGAGCTTGGCTGCCTCTTCCCCCCTCGGTGCCAGCACTACCTCATGCCTCTCACCTCCCCTGCCTGCTGAGCTTAGCAACAACAAAAAAATTTGTAGGAATTTACTTGTCTTTGAGACTTCTACTTCCTGCCGGATTTGGTGGGAATGAACTAAGACACTGAGTGTTACGGGAGGCGGGGGGGAATGGGGATGGACAAGCAGACAGACAGACATCATCACCACCACCACACACACCTCACTTCTTTGGAATTCAGGCTAAAAACACGCAGGCTCTGGAGCAGAAATACTCATGAAAACATTTCATAATGCTTCACCAAGGAGCAGTATCAGTATTGTAATCTGCATTTTATGGCTGCAGCACTGACTGGTCACGACACGCCTCGAGTCACCCATCAGATGGCTTTTCCTTCTGACTCTGCCACTCTGTCTCCTGATTGCAAGGCAGTGCCCTACCAGCGGAGTCATCCCAAACTGCAGGCTGCACAAGAGGAAAGGGACGCAGGATTTAATACGGGAATATCTAAACACTGGCTAGTCTCTTTGCAAACAGGAAGGAAAGGGAGGAATTTTAAAGGTATGATAGAAACCAAGAAATGCAATTCTCCATCCAAAAGGCAATATCTACCCTCTGCCAGGTTCAGTGCACCAGGCATTGCAGATGCATTTCATGAACAGGCAGCAAAGGAGAAGATTGACTGCAACCGGCGTACACCACTGAGGCGACTGCTTAAATTAAGAAACAAGCCAGAATCAAAACAGAAACCCAAAGAAGTCTGAGCAAGGGAGGAGGTGGGATCCGAACTCCAGCTTTCTGATCGGGCGTCTGCTCAAACTCCTGGGGGACCCATTCTAAGAAACCCATAATGTTTCCACTGTGCTGCAAATCTATCCATGCTTAGCACTATTCAGCCAAACCTTACCAAGGCTAAATTTTTACCATTTTTCTTTGTTCCCTTTGCATGTGAAAGGATAAACGTCAGGAAACATTTAAATGGTTCCTTATTTATTAAAGCAATGCAATTTCCCTTATCTTATCCCTCAGGTTTCAAATTTTGCGTATCACAATTACTTCTTACCAAGGGAAGAATGTTCCTATCATTATAAATTGAATCTAAAAAAATTAGAAAATAAGACAACAGGAATTACTGCATTTACTTTTTAGTGCAAGAAATGGTATGAAAGAGCAGCTTGAATTGCCATTTCACTTCTCTAATTGCATATTCACCTCTGTATCTCCTCCTTTCTTCTTGTTTTCAGGTAAAGATCAAGGATACAACTTCACCCCTGCTCCACCGTAAAACAGAAGGCAAGTAATGAGCCCAGCAAGACTTGACCTCTGCCATCAGTCTCCAACCTGCTGTCAGCCTGTTCGACACCAGCAGGGCAGAAATGCCTCAGACTGGATACCACAAGCTCTCCCACACTGCTGCTATTACTCGTCTTAAGACTGATGGTCCACACAGATAATTACATTTGTAGTGACAAACACTGCCTGAGATCAAAGTTTTTGCAGTGTTTGTTTTGAGCTGCTGCATAGCTACCACTACAAGTTATTGCATATTAATGCAATGTCGAAAAAAAATACTGTGTGGTGATGTCAGGACATAGCATTGCCCTTGTTTTGTGACTTCCTTCATGAAGGTATCAAGTTCTCCTTCTTAGTACACCTTTGAACTACATTAAAACAAATCAAGTGAGAGGATGCTATCAGAGAGGAGAGATTTTCAGGAATGCAGTGGTTTGATGCATGGGGATGGCTCCTCAGATGAGTGCTCCTCTCACTCTGTTGCAAGCACGACCAGACCATCCACTCTGATCAGGCAGGTAGGCTGGATGAGAGCCACATGTAGCATCTTCATGGGTCAAATACTGTTTAGATAAGGCACTGATCTGACTAAGAGCCATGAAAAAGCTTCCTACAGTCTCCACTCCAGTAAGACAGTTTACAGACAAACAATCATCAATCTGCAACTCCTCATCCCCCACACCATCTTCGCCAAAACAAAAATGGAAAGACAAAAAAACCCACAGAACCCAAAAGAGACGCTTGAACATGACAAATCTTTTCTATACCGTATCACTTGGGTTTTCCACAGCACAATACAGGCACTGAGACTGAACCGATGTTAAGTGCAATTTCAGTTTCAGCTACACTGAAACACGTACCAGCTTTGCACAACCACAATCAGATAGTTTGCTTTGCTCTTTGCAACATTTAAGTCCTGAAGGAACGTTTAAAAAGAAACGCCTGCACTGAGCTTAAATGCATTACGCCATAAGCCTTAAAATACTAACCGTAACTCAATTACTGACCATTTATCCTGCTTCCATTTGCTTTCCTGAAGAAGCAATCACCACTGCTTTACGCGTTACCTTTAGCACTGGTCTCATCAGACAACAGGCTTTGTGTTGGCATAGTGGTTTCCCTCTTTGACCACGGATAAACACCGTTCTTTACTGCTTGCAGGCTCCAGCACTGACACACCAGGCAGAACTTAAGAGCATGCACAGGTCAACAAGCAGGTTCAGAGCTCAGAAAAAACCAGCTACTATAGACCTGCAGGGGCCATGGGGTGCAAACGCTGGGATTTGTCCCCTGCCACTAGCGGTCTAGTGCTCTTTCATCTGCCGCTCTCCAATCCCAATGCAGTTGTTTCAGCGAACAAAGCTCTTCCTGCTCTTTCAACCCATTTTTTATGCACTTAATGGTTGCAGATCTGGAAGCAAGCTAGAAACTGCCCGTCCCAATCTGACCAAGGAGCAACGTTAAATCT
This sequence comes from Egretta garzetta, assembly GCF_000687185.1. Taxonomy (NCBI): domain Eukaryota; kingdom Metazoa; phylum Chordata; class Aves; order Pelecaniformes; family Ardeidae; genus Egretta; species Egretta garzetta. The sequence goes on from NW_009259588.1 coordinate 6,521,863, forward strand.
GCAGTCCTGATTGAGTTGTCATGTTTAAGGTGCTCCCGGCAAGATCTTATTAGGCAGCTCGAGTGAAACCAGTAACTGATACTAGCAATTTAAAACTGGCAAAATACCTGCATCACAGTGACAAATTATCTACATATAGCTTTGGTGCATGGTTTATACAAAACAGACTTCCTCTAGAAAATGCGGAGTGCAGCTCAGTCCAAATCCAGCCTGCCTTACACATGCTCTAGGGGTGCAGAGCCAGCACACATACCTTCAAGAGAACAAAACACATCCTTCCAGTGTTAGACACACTGAGCCACTGTTTACACACTGATCTGCTCATAAGCAGACCCGGGAATTCCAGAACGCGAGATTTCATATTTATTGCCATTTTACATTACCACAGAACGTGCCAAGTTCGGGCTCTTTAAATTATGAGGGCTGCTATCACACGTTCCCTTATCAGTCTTTCACACAACTGCGTTACTGAAGCATCCCGATAAGAATGTCTAAAATGTCTGCTATGTTTTAAAACAGCAAACTCTTCCTTTTCAGCTCTGACCCAGCCATTTCAGTCAACAAAGCTCTTTCTACTCTTTCAAAACACTTTCTACTCACTTAATGGCTGCGATCACACTGACTGTCTTGGAAACTGCTACTCCCAAAAATAATGCAGCACAGCTTTTTATTCACGGTAGTGGCTCGACGTGATATTTTGAGGATTACCATTTCACAATATGGAATGAAACATGGACATCCATCTTTTGACAAGAGGTCTAACTATGACAGTCCAGGCTTCATACACAGAACATTAACGCACCTTTTAAATGAAGGAAATCGGGAAACCGTGCAACTAAAACAAACAACTTGCCAAAACCAGCATACGTTTTTGCACTTGCTTTTACATTCCCAGGCTCACTAAGATCAATGTATATATAGATAGGCATGTGTGTATACATATGCATTCATTCTCAACCACATTCCTCAGGAAGGTGCCAGTCAGAAGAAGAACAGTCAGGAGTGTAAAAAGCCATTTCTACTATAATGAGCAAAAATAGTTTTATTTGTTGTCATTTGGGGGTTGTCAGGGCTTTGTGTTGTTTCTTCCAAAACCTGTCTTCCGTAAGCTCAGTCAATGTCTTTGAAACGATATTTGATAGTCTTTGAAATGATATTTGATAGCAAACTTACCTATACTGCAATAGCTACAGCTGGAATTGAATGTTAAAACACCAAATTATGGAAGTCACCTATCCCTGCACCCATTTCATTCCGCAAGAATCCCACTTGGGAAGAAAGAAGAAGGGAGAGGTGGAGTGGGGAATGCACAGCTAATTAACAAGGTTTCACAATCTAATTCAACCTGCCAACCCATTTTTCTGCCAGTCCTGTACAGGTAAATAGGATGAAAAGCAGAAAGTCCAAGTTCTTCATAGTTTTATTCCTTAACCCTCACCATTTCTGATTGTCTGCCTGGGTAATTCTGTATTCTCAGCAGCCCCCTCTCCCTTGGAGCTCCAGACCACCACCTCCGGAACCAGGGAAGTCATTCACAAAATGAACAGGACGGAAGACACCTAGCAGCATGCATTTTTCTGAGAGCACGGAGGCTACGGGCAGTTAGTTGTTCAAGACCTTCCCTAACACTTAGTACCATTACTGCAGTCCCAGCAAGCCACCCAAGGCTGAGAAATTCTCGATAGCACGTACAATAAAACTCCAGGAAATACCTGTGCTGCGCAGCTATGTGGCACAGACTTGTGGGCTTGGGCTGAGCGGGCTCAGACATTTGTAGGGTACACTGCAGGGCAAGGCTGTGCAGACACACTTGTTTTACTCTCACCAGTGTCAGGCAGCACCCTGTTCAGTCTAATTAGCACAATCAGGCAAGACTAAGGGGAGAAGCAGGGCTAATTAGCCTGAGCAAAGCACCTTGTCAGCTTGGGAATCTCTGCACAGGCCTCGGATGCACAAATAGATGTACCCACCGTGACCAAGCCTTTCTTACTCCCTGCCGTCAGCAGGTGTTTTATTATGCCCAAGAACTACTTACCGCTGAAGCAATGTGTCTGGTCACCTGCGAGCAGAGTGGGGCGATTCCTCAGTTCTTAATGCTCCTTTTTTTGAAGCAAAGAACTGTAAGGGTCTTACAGATCCGTGTATGATGCTTTCTCCCAGTGCATATGCTTAGGCAGAAAACAGTCTTCCTCCGCATAATCTTTTTTGAGAGGGGAGGATCCTACTATGTTTGTCATGTATTTGTTTTTTCTATTTCCTTGTATAGTGTTCTAGGTAGGTGAAGAGAAGGAGAGGAAGAACACAGTGCTAACAATAGTTTCACTACTTCATTGTACCTTCCCCATCTCAAAATACTCTCCAGATGGAAAGAGTTTATCTGTAAGTAGGCAAGCAGAAGGCTGACTGAAGAAAAGTGATAATTACATTAGAATAATAACAACAAGAAAACCCAGAGCTAATGAAGACTGCCTGCTTCATTTAATTTAAGAAGAGACTTCACCCTAGAACGAAGACGTATAAAGCTCTGCCGCTCACTCACCCTTCCCACGAATATCATCCAGAGCAGTAGGACTGCTCGCTAAGCCAAACGCCTTCAGTTGAACTGGTTTGACTGGTCAATGATAACAAGAAGGAAGTGCTTGTACTTAATATCTCCTTGATCACTCTGCAGGCTATCCCTCAGGTTGAATAAAGATAGTTACGCAAACATTTTAATGGACCTAGTAAAAGTAAAAAAGAATCCTGTCAATTCTCACTGTGGATCTAACGGACACGTCTTAACCCAGACAGGAGTTACGAGGACCTTCCCGCCTCAAACAGCAGCAGTACATGACGCAGACTGAATGACAAAGAGACATTATTTTGCCTTCCTTCCGCATAAGAAGCTGATTCTTTAACCAAGTCGCTTGCAGTGCATGGTTTTACAAGGAAACAAACAAACAACACTCCTTTCGAAAACTGGAAAATAGATCCAAACCACTCTAAATGTGAACATGAAAAGCATTAGCTCCTCCAGTTACTCTACCCCGAGTGTCAAACTCACTTTTACTTCACCAGAGGTTCATGTTACTTAAGTTTTCTTTTTGTGAACTATTTGCATGAGAAATACTAAATCAAGCCGTTGAGAAGAAGGGTTTTATCTGCCAGAGAGAGAAACTCCTGGCAGCTGAAGGCTTAAAGCACTGTTTGCCCGCTGCCTCTGTTGCAGATACCTCGCCATTGCAAGGAATCTCTGGTCACCAATGTCCACCCTCCAGGGAAGCCAAACCACATTTTGCCTAGCTTCTTGCAACTAGCAGAGCTTTTGTAATGCTTTAGCAGGACTCACTGCGGTCCAAATGCTGGAAGTGAGACAAAGGGAATGTATAAATCACCACCCCAGTTCTGACTGGCACAGAAACCCGCAAACAACCTTTGTCTCCTCACCTAATGCAACCCTCCCTTCCCAAACAGATTTCTTCTATTACTAGTGCAATAACTTGGTAATCACTTGAATTGGTACAATAAACTTGATTTGCTACAGCGGGGAGGGTTTCTCTATTATTTAAAGAGCTGCCAGGAGAACCCATTAGAAATAAATAAAAGACTGCAGCATCTTGGGTTTCCTTAGCCTGTCTCTAGTTCTGACAACCTCAACAGGCAAAGAAGCTAAGAGCAATCCTGGCAACTTTCTGCTTTATCATCTTCTTCTTGACCTTTGTGCCACCAGGTGCCTCTGGAACATTCATCAGTGTCTGCAGCTGGAAACACCAATGCCAGAAACACAAAACTCGCTGAGAAGGAGCACTGATAGCATCAGTACTGCCAGTTTCTTGAAGAGGATCTAATATTCCTTCCCAACATAAGCATCCAGGGTCAACACACATGGCAGGCTGCAAGCAAACCTGGAATAAATATGAATGAACAAGTGGTTCAGAATAACATTCTGCTACAAGGGGCTCGTGATCCCTTTTAACTAACGTACCAGTAGCAGCAGCCTTTCCTTTTGAATGCACGCTCCAAACAGAAAATGGAAAAAACCCTCCCCTCTCGGAGAGCTTAGTTTATATTCTCTTCCTGCTGCTGCTGCTGCCACCAACATTATCAGCTTTGAGAGAAGCATCGGCAGGCCACTAAGATACTGTTAGGGTCATCATGGGTGCAGCAAACCAGCTCACCAGTGATGCTCACCTGCACAACAAAGCAGCACTGAAACAGAGGAGAGGCAGAAGAGCAGCAGCAGAAATATTCTAACAGTCATGGGACAGTATTATTGGGCAGCTTCACCCCAGACACAACTTGCCAATACTAGAGCAGTTTTCATGCCGTGCTGTCATCTGTGAAGGCTGCGCTTGGTTCCCGCTGCTTCTTCTTGGTTTACACTGGAAGTCTCTTGGACCAAGGAGTGCTGCAAGCAAGGACGTGAAGTCTCTCCAGCCGACACCACCAAGTTTAAAATAAGAGCAACCATAAGCTACGCTGTTGAACTACAGGAGGAGCTTTTCCCTCATGGACCATACTGCAACCACCCTAGTACTGTAATCATTAACAAATGCATTCACCTGCCTTCCGTGCTTCATTTACTCGCTCCAATGCACTAGTACTGCCCGGACTTCTCTAACAGCAAATCACGAAACAAAGCTGACAGCGAAAAGCTGGGGCAGCAGTTAAAGTGACTGCCAAAGAGAAATCTGTTTGCTCAGGCAAAAGCTGTTCTCAGTCCAAACATGGGAGTCATAATCTTACAGCCATTTGCTTGGAAGACAATGAAGGGAAGGCAGAACAGACTGGGAAACTACAGCTTGCCGCAGTAAGAGAAGAGAATAATCTTTGTGCCCAGATTTCTTTGCTCTGCAGGGTAAGTTTTACAAAGCTGACAACCGGTAGCAACATGTAGTGGCCCCAGGCATCATGCCTGCCTATCAAAGACTTGGATTTTAGCCCTGGAGAAATTACAACTTCTCAGTTCTCTGGAAGCTACGTCGGCCGAGAAGAAAGCAAGAGAATAATGAATGACCTAACTAAAAATTATTTTAATACACGGATTGCCTACTGCAAGCCATAAACTTAGGGGTGTGGGCAGACCTGGGGGAAGACAGGGAAGAGGAAGACATCTTTTATTTGAGAGGAACAGCATAGCCACAGATTACAAAAGGCAACCAACTGGGGCTGCTATGACAGCAAAGTCATCTGTTGGGAGTGGTAGGGGCTGGCACACCAAACAGAAAGTACGGATCCAGTAGTTAAGCCCCAGAGACGAAGGAGGAAGAAGCTCAGCAGTCCAGGTTGGAAAAGACAGTGGGGAAAAGACAGGTTAGGAAAAGCTGCACAGCCATGAGTAAAAGGAGTCTGGCCCTGTGTTGGTCCCTAACCACTGGTGGCCTATGGCCTCATCATCCTTCTGCAGGACTTGAAGCCACTCTGGTGGGTGGCCAGGAGCAAGCAGACGCATCCCAACTCTCATGTGCTGTCCATAGGTGCCCGTACACTGACTGTATAGGGGATGCCCCACAAAACAGCTCAGTTGCTGCGTGCCGCCAAGGCAGGTTCACAGCCCGTGCACAGTCAGAGGATGGCAGCTTCAAGGCCAGGAGAGGGGCTGAGCCAACCTGATGCCCAGGAACACCTACCACGGCCCGCTTTGCTTCCATGCAGACACAGTAGCTCTGCTGTATTTCTGCAATGCCCATTTTAATCCAGCGTTCATCAGACAGATAAAATAAAGTGCCAAACCAAAGGCCTGGACTTACAGTCAGAGACTTTTTTTGAAGCCCTGCAAGAGACCCAAACTGTTTCAGCTTCCTCTCTCAAATGTCAGCCTTGAGCCGTTCTTGTCTGGCCGGCGGAAGCATGTGACGTGAAATAAAAGCCAGGAAATAAGACTTTCTGAATAAACATTTATTTGGTGAGAAATACTTCTGATTTTTGGCAGAGAAATGTCAGAAACCTGAAGCCCTATGTATAGCATGCCTACAGAGTGCAATTTCTATTTAAAGGGAAGCTGCAGCTGTCTGTAGCTCTTAATGAAGAATAATGCCTGGGAATAAATTACTGCCGTTTCTGAGAGACATTTCTCAAATGACAGCGATTCTTCCCTTTTTTCCTCTCTCTATAAATACCAAGTGGCATGTACTGGGCAGTTGTTCAGAAGAACGGACACACGCAGCTCTCTCTTTTGTCAGTAGCCTGGTGATTTCCATTGAAAACCATTAAGTGGTTTAGCATACGGATACCAACGCAATACAAAAGCAAAGACACTTGGGAAGATTAAGGCCACATGAGCCGAAACTTCCCATTGCTTCCCCAAGGTGTGCACAGCTCACCACTGTTTGAACAGACACTGGGCACCACTTCCAACTGTGCTGCGGACCCGGCGTTGAGGCTCAAGGTGCAGGAGACGGCCGCCCGCAGAAAACTGCTGTAAAAGGCTCGCTAGCGTTCAATTTTCATCACTCACATGTGCCTCCTCTCCGAGGGGCTGCCGTGGTGGCAGTGCGGGCAGGCGGAGAAGGTGATGCTCTGGGGAGAGGGTACGTCCGGGCTGCCGCCGGCCGGGCCAGGCGGCTCAGGAAGCAGTACTGACATCAGCTCCAGGAGCCGTCGCTCCCAGCCCTGCTGCAGGTCCAGGAGCCAGGAAAACCAGCCGGTGGCCAGAGGAGGAGTACAGACAAGATAGGACCAGGGTGAAAAGGGAGCAAGGAAGGCCAAGGAGCGGAGAAAGGACGTGGTGGCTCAAAAATGGGATGCGACCGGGGCTAAGCCTTGTGCGGCAGCTGCCCCTGAGATCCTCTCCAGCATCGTGCTCGGCCCTTACGATGGCAGGTTCCCACCAAAGCCAGGCACGGAAAGCCTGTCGGAGCAAGGAGTGGGGATGTTTACTATCCTGCCATCTGCAGTTTGCCCAAAGTAACAGTTATACATATAAGATTGACTGAGGATGTTTCAGTTATTGACACATACTGGATTTAAAGATTTATTTTCCGTTTCCCACAAACCATGCCAGAGGTTTTCGCATAAGCACACACAAAAAAAAAAAAAAAGGTGAAGAAATGCCTGCGAGTGAGGAACACGAAGAGTTTTATTCATTGCTCCTGTCAGAATGTGTTTGTGCTTGTGCGGCTAGCACTCAAAAAAAGCTGCAGCATATGTTTTCAGGGTGGAAAAAAACCCGTCAGGATACCTAAATCCTATCAGGAAAATACAAAACCGTATGCTGGAATTTGCAAGGTACCCTCCTGCGAGAGCAAAGGAGCCTCGTCGTGCTTCATTTTTACCCCTCCCTAAGTGAAATAAACGTTCCTCCTTAACGAATCCTCCTGACATCCCTTTTCCTCTCTGCAAAGGAGGAATATGGACTTGATTTGTACCAGCTCTGCTATTCCAGAAATGTGCTTCATCCAAATGAGGAGAGCAGGAGAAAGGAAGCGAGAAATTTGTACTGTTTAGTAAACAGGCAGTTTCTAGGTGGATACAAGACACTGGTCCCAATTTATTCCCATCCCCGTTCCCCGCCTCCCCCCCCGCCCCTCTTCCTCTGAAATTTCTCTGGGTGGCAGGAGGAGGAGGTGGAAGGGATGAGAACAGCTACCACTCACAATGGGAAAGGTCTGATCGCCTTCTGCACATCTTAACATGACAACACCCTGCAAACGCTCAGGGAAGAGAGAACAGTATTTTTCAGTAAAGTCACTGCATGCTGGCATTTTCTTTCAGCAGAAACAGCATCCCTCCTCATCTCTGATATTCCTGTCTCTCCCAGAAGATAAAGAAGGGAGGGGAGCGGAGGAGCCCTCCCTCTTGCAGCACTGTCCTCCAAGCAGGAGCCAGGTGACAAAGTACACTCTCCAGGGACTTCTAAAGAGCTCTCCATCACCTACAAACAACTCCCTGAAAGAAACCCGTCCTGGATGCCAGGGTGAGAGCCGTTCTCAAGAGCACTTTCTTTCATTCCGTACCTGGTGAGAATACTGCTTTTTCTGCACAAACCCGGGCCTCGCAAGTGTAATTCGGGGGTTTGCCACCGCAATAGCAGACCACTGCACTGTGTTTTAAGCAGGCTCGTTTTAAACCGTTTAGGACAGGGTAGAATGTAATAATCACACCGATAGCATCTCAGACAGATACTCCATCCCCTGTAATGGCTGATGGTTGCCTCCTCCTCTCATGCAGTTTATCTGGCTGATCTGGTACACCACATACCTTAGAGGACCCAGGGAATGCTCTCCTCGGCATGAGGTGGTGCTGCTGTTGCAATCAGTGGAGGTGATTGCAACATCTTGAACAAACATCTCCTGTTATCCCAACAGCTTTGCATGCTAGGACAGTTTTTTATTATTACTATTATTATTTAAGGCTGCCCTCCTCTGCTCTAGGATGTCAGTGTGCAAAGTAAGCCCTTGTGGTTTCAAAGAAGTCTTTCAAAGTGTGGGAATAAGCTGATATGGCCACGTCTGCTTGGATACATAGACAGTGAGAAGCTCCAGGTCTCAGAGGCCCCTTATTCATCTTAATGAGTTACTAACTTGGCAGCTTAGTGGCACTAGTAACTAACAGCTTGAAATGTCAGCTTTGTTAACTATTTCACTGTAGATCAAAGCGTGCGGGAAAGGGGAGAGATGAAGATTTTTCAGTCTTCTCTAACATTTGTTTTGTGAGTCGCTCTTGGGAAAGCAGCACCACTTAAGACTCTGTCTCAATCTGCTTCCCAACGCCTGAACCCAAAAGGAAAAGCAGAGCAAAGGAGGGCATCCAACTTCCAGGGAGCTAGAAGGCACACCCAGCAGTCTTAAAATATTTACTAAATTTATGGAAAGTGCAAAAATTAATTTGCTCCAACTGGAAGAATCTGCAGCTGTTTTATCACTACTAACATCCTGAAGGACTGCTGCATACCTTGGGCATAAGGATTTAAATACTAACTTACCTAATTTTGAAATCCCCAAGGTTCCTTCTTAAGACAAAAATAAGGATTATTTTCAAACCTGGCAGGCTGAGAATTCTTGTTTTCCTCTTTGAGGATGTTTACATTTGATCTGCACATTTGCCCATTTCAACCCAGAAAAGCAGTAGGCTTCATGAGAAAAACAATGGACCTAAAAATATTTATGTCTTCTTCGCCATCCCTCATGGGAACAGGTGGGGTTTTTTTATTAAATGCCACAGCTGGATCAGAGTCTTAGTTATGTGACTGTGTTTCCCTCTGAAAGGTGTGCTACTCCAATGCCCATGAACACAAACCTCTCCTGAAACTAATATAACAAACTGATCAAAGCAATAGGAGTTTGGAATACCAGGCGCAAGTAACCACATTTGCATTCCTCTAATCTGAAAGTGGCCAAGTATTTTCAACCATTGTATGAGCATGTATAAAACTCCTGAATCTGACCTGTAGATTGCTGAACTTGTACATAATACTTTTCATTCTTGTTAGGCTACACAGTCACAAGGCCTTCCAATGCAGGCTTACATATTTAACTAAAATGAGACAGTAATGTGTTAAATAACTGTAGCAGTCCAAGGCAAAGAAACCCAGCATCTTTCCTTAGATAACACTGTTCTGCCCTTGAAGATATTAAAAGAAAGAAAAAAAGAGAGAGGGAGAGACATTCAAGTCTGCCTTTGCAGCCCAACCCAAACACATCTGCCTTTGGTTTCAGCAGAGCGAAAAGATGCTCAGTATATCACAGGGATGGGAGCAAACACGACAGTGCAGATACCACCCCCCAAAAGACACAATTGCAAGTACACATTATCGCTGCTAGGAACTCACAACATTCACTATGTTCTTCTTCGGGGAATTCTGGATTATCCTTTAGCATGAAGGTTTTTCAGAAGCTGCCGGATTGCTCACAGGTCCTCACTGGCTTTCCTCTTTCAAATAAAGTAAGATAGAGCTGTAAAAGAAAAGCAAAACAAAGTAAGAAAGGAGAGCAAGGAATAAAAAGAGGAAAATCCATACAGCTGTCCAGCAAATGAGCAATTGATTCCTACATCTCCTTGAAGAAAGTGCATTTTTCATGAGCTCCCAGGATGGAGATTCCAGTACAGAGCGAGCATACGTCAAACACTGATCTAGGATAGGAAGAGTCATTTGCTCTGTACTTCTTATTATCAACAATTAAAACCCAGTTCAGAGTTGCTGAGGCAGATACATAATTAAAATAGTTCTTGGATGCTTCTGTTGCCATAACAAGAGGAAGAAAAAACTACTTGGGGTTGTTGTTTTGAAAAGCGTCTGCAAACAAAGCCCACGGCGTGCAGACAGATCCACTCAGGAAGATTTTTCTTCTCAATGAACTCCTCTAAGGGGACGTAAACACCTATCTATTTCTGCGGTTATCTGTAATATTGCAACAGAGGAGTACTGAAACCAAAAATATACACACACACACACTTGCTATTCCTCCCTAGGAAGTATTCTTCACATCTGAGATCTTTAGTATTATGTGGTTCTTTCATACTTATTTTTTGTTTGATTTTTTTTATGGACCAACTCCTTAATTTTTTTGACCTACTGCACAAGATACCAGATTATCCTCAGCCTGGGGGGTGATCCTACTGGGGTCTGGGAAAACTGCTGCGCTACATTTTTATGTGAACCCCACACAGAATACTTAAAACAGGGTGTGTATTTCCACAGGGCCCAAACTGAACATTTTTCCTTCAGCCAGGTTCCCATGGTCTACTTGCACTTCCTAAATTCTTAGTTTCACTTTGTGCCACAAACCTTTCCTATCTCCTTGACATAAGGCTCCTCAAACATTTCACATGTAATTACAGGATTCACGCACACAAATTTCCATCCCATTAGCACTACAGTGGAGTCCATATCCCTGAACCAAAACCATGTGCAAAAGTCTACACCTGAGACAGACACCTGAGACAGCACAAGCTCTCTTTACTTACAGTGGAGGAAACTAGGCAATCTAGAAAATGATTAATTTGACCTATCTTAAGCATCTGCTTCAGGACAGAATGAATCACTCTCTAGAAAGGTCTGCTTCTCTCCCTCCATAAAGTGAGTCTAGACACTGAGCTCAGACTAGATGGCTACAGATGAATGCAGATGAATCTCACCCTACGTGAAGGCAGGAAACAAGTCAGACAGACGGACAAGAACAGTTCATGGGTGAAGAGCAGAGGGAAGGCAATGCAATGGTAGTAGGCAGAGGAAGCTACTCAAAAAAATTTGGTTTAGTTGAACATACAAAGCAATAACTACAAAACCCTACAAAACCCAAACCAGTATTTGCCCAGCTAGTCCAGCTTTGGTGTAAGAAGACTACTGGATTTACTGGCTGAGACTAAGCCCTCACAGAGCAGTGTCCATGAATGTTTGCCACCTCCTCCAGCTGGCTGGGACTTTCCAGGGCGCACTGGCAATGATGATGATGAGCCTCAGTTCCATGAATCTTTGTCCTCACCCTGATGGACTGTAGCATTGCAAGATACCTGTTACAAAAGCCTTCCCAGCTTAAAAAACTCTGAGCTGGAAGTACAGCTCCTGTGCGACACTGGCACTGCAACCTCAAGGTCCTTCGGGCCCTGGCTAAACTTCCAGGACTTTGATCATTAGCTTCTACTAAATAGCTCTACTACGTATATTCTACTAAATATATATATATATAAAAAAATATTCTATCACAATAGCTCTACTAAAATGGAACTCTGCTGCTTATCTGACAGAGAAGCATACCCTCAGACATCATCTCACAAGCTTTTTAACTTTAGAAAGCAGACCCAAAAGAAAACCACCCCAAACCATATTTAAGTCAACCCTCAACATTTTGTTTAACTCAAACCAATTTATTTTCAAGATGTTTATTTAAGTTAGGTGAAACACAAGATTGAAAAAAAAAACCAATCCACCACCTCAAAATACTCAAAATATTTTGTTTCTAGATGTTAAAATGAAATATTTTGGCATTTTCAAAATTACCACTTCTGTTTTTTTCCAATCATTTGGCAATCTAAAAATCTCCTAAAACAATTCCACTTTTAATCTTCATTACTTCTCCCAAAAATTCACCCAATACTTCTCTCTTGTCATTCAGCACTCAGGGGAACCTGAAAACGTACTCCAGAAGACTACAACAAAGTATTTAACATTTCTGCCGAAATGAGATGGCTTCCAGTTATTTTAGTAAGAGCAGGGAAGTTTACTCCAGGCACACCTTGTCTCCTGCACCAGATTTTGCAGCTCCTGCTTGCACGGACTCCTCTAAGCCTCCCTGGAGAGTCAGCTGCGTGTAACATCGGGCTGAAACCCACCGCACTCAAAGTCTTTCTGCTGACTTCAACAGGCAGATTAGGGTTTTGATTCTGTTCAAGCAAAGCAAGGCTCTGACTGCCTATACCAGGGCTCCGATCACTGAAACAGGAGCAAGTGTTGCGTGCTAACTATGCAGTTATCTTGCTATCAGCCTGGAATTTGTCTTGCAGACCCACGCCAGCACGTGGACATGGGAACAAGTCACAAGCAGCATCTGTGCCATACAGTGCGGTGGTGCTCTGTGGCAGCTACCCCCGTCCATGCATTCTTACTTCACGGGAAAGGTGACATGAAGCAAGGTAGCCTACCCCTCAGGGAAAAAAGGTCAAGACACCTTGTATTTACTATAGGGTGCCTTTGCATCACGCACGCAGCCGGTTATTACGGAGCAGATGATGTGCTGTAAATGCACAAGCTAATTTAATCTGTTACAACTTGCTTACTTGACCTTACCGGTAAGGCACTTCTTTCGGCGAGGGGCAAGGCACGTCTGCCTGCCTCCCAGACATTTTAATGCTGAAGATTTTAAGACAGCATGGCATAAACTTCAGGACGCACAGGGAGATACGCTGCTTCTTGAAGCACAGTCCTCGCCTGAAGAGCAGACACTCATTCCCTAACTGGGATGATCTCTTTGCTACGCAGAACTGACAGGCCGCAATGACATGCTTGTCTTGGAACATGCAAGAGTTGTAACTTGGAGGGACCATCAAGGAAGGCTGGTTTGCAGTACAACTAGGTTTTAATCAGGCTTTGCAACTGAAGTTTCAACCTGATCAATGAATCATTATCACATATGCAGTCAGAGATCACATCTCGGCTATAAATGGGAAGTGTTGTGCAAGGAAGCTGTTTTTCATGGTCCCATAGCATTATGGTTATTCAAATATCACAGCATAGCCCTGCCTTTGAGCACTAAAAAGGGCACTGAGTTGACAGATGAGGAGTGTAATTGAGAGATGAACAGCCCTCAAATCAAAGAACATGGAAGTACTTCTTGGAGTATTTAGATATTGAAATTGGGCCCCAGGGCAATCAACAAGTAAGAACCACAGTACAAGCAAGCAACAGCAAATTGGCAAAACCGAAAACCAGAAGTCAGCTCTGTGCAATACCCTGTATTTATTCCAAGAAAAGGTCATGCTCTTCATCTCGCTTTGAAGAGCAGGCAGTGAGAGATCACCATTTTTCCAGTCCTTTCCTGCAGGTTTTTAATTGCCATTCCTTGCTCTCTTGTATCACGTAATTTGGTTTTCCTAATTCACAAATCAGCACAAGCTAATAAAACTGTTTAAGAGACAGCAGCGTTGTTCCAAGTTGTTTCATTGTTCGCCATTATCCCACTACTAATCCTTCAACTCAAATAAAACCGTAATTCATTTCCTCCTTTACTCTCCCTCTGCATGAAATAGTTTTAGACACGTTCAATCATGCCACACCGCAAATGGAAATGGTGAGGTTGCATCTTCCTGGAGCTTGTGCTGTTTCAATTACCTAATGTGTATATCATCTATCATGTCAGGAAACAACTTCTAAATGATTTTCAACAGGTTTAGCTGATTTTACACATATTGAAAAGATTCTAATGGAAATGAAAAAAAAACAAACAACCACAAACCAACCAAGAATGAACTATCTTTTAGATTTCAATTTAAAAGCTCCCGTACACTAGCCATGCCAAACTCTACCCATGTGAAAATCTCCTCACATTTTGTCTAACAAACAAAGGCTGCTCCTGATGGGGCTGAGTCATCTTTACATTAATTGTTCTGCTAGTGTAAAAAAGACTCAAATCACAATTATGCCTACTTTAAGGCCACAGTGAAGGAGTAGCACCTCAGCACAAAAGAGGGTTTGTTTGCATAAAACAGGCAGGCACCACTCTGATTTCTGTTTAACATGCATTTACCCTCTGAAGCTTGTTTCTCCACAGCTTTGTCACACAAACAAGCACTTCCCATGGCTTTGCATGTGGTCCATAGTGAAATGCCCAACTTCACAAGGTGTAACACCCACTTTGTGCAGGGGGAATAACTGTATCTGGGTGTAAGGGAAGAGCAAATCAAGTTGTCAGCACTTTGCATATCCTGCAGGTCCTAAACCAGAAAACCAGCATGGAGATCATGGGGCTCAGACAAGGAAGTGATCCATCTGTAATAGGGGTAAGAAGATGCATGTTCCTCAGCCCCGTGAACACATCCAAAGGCCACCCCAGCCCTGCACATCTTTCCCATGTCAACGGCATTTCCCGTGCGAGTACTTACTGGGACAATGCTGCAGGATGGGGCCATCTCTCTGCAAACAGCAGATGGACAGGACGAGCAAGTGGGGCTGACAGGGTAAGGCTGCACCTCATACCCTCTAGCGCAGGAGCCACTGGACGCTGAAGATGACCACTGGTAATGCACAACTAACATTACCTGTTAGTCATCTAGAAATTAGTGTCCCAAGACTGAATCTAAAAAACCCATTATTCATCATTATTTCATCCACAGCGGGTATTTTTCCCGACTTAAGGCTCAGGTAAAGCGCCCCTTGTTTTAACACCAACCTATGCAAGCAGATTGGGAATGGGATTTTTCAGCCCTACTCACTGGACATCCACCCTTCCAAATGTTCTGCTGGAAACCATGGAAGCAACTTTATTCCCAGAGCAGTCCCTGCTGCTCTCATTACCCATTCCCTAAGGTTCATCACCACAGGAACAGCTGTAAATGGGAAAGCAGGCATGCCAGGTCCAGCTCACGCCCTCCATTCGCACGGTGCCTAATAATACAAACACGAGCCTGACCAGGACCTCTGAGACATCACCTTTAGGCAAATAACAGCAATCACAACCGTATTCATTATTTGTACTTCAGTAATACCCCTTTTTTCCAACCAGACTTGAAGTTAAATTGTTCTCAGCCCTGTGCTTCAATTGCTGTGCTCAGTTTCTAAGCTCTGTGAGATTTTCCCACAAAGAGAGGGCAGCATAAGGTATTAAAAGAGTATTAAAGAGGTGGGCAGTGGGCACAACACACAACGCTAGCAGGTGAAAAGAAAACTAACAGGAGCATGTTTTGTCAAGGAAGCAACAGTACAGAACTGAAAGAAGAAAAATACTTCACAAACACCTCCTATAAGATGTCAATGACGTAAAAATCCATCACCCCATTAACATCCTCACCCCCTATTTGCCACTTTCTGACAGCAATCAAAGCAGGAATAGTGGGAGCAAGGAGGCGGGATTTCAACACCGATTTACATTTCTCTTAGCATGCCAACTGTCTTCATTCTCACACAGAGGTTTTAAGTAAAAACAACTCTATTGCCTGCATGTTTGCAACACAGTCATTCCTACAGGTCTTCTGAGCAGAAGAGATTGGAAGAAGAATGCAAATGGTCCATAATAATTCAGGCTCAAAGCCAGTAATGTTGAACAGATATAAGCAATAAAAATAACCACTCTGGATGCTTCTGATACATGACATAAATATTTCTCTTTTTCTTTTGTGGAAGCTATTATGCAAAAAATGCAGCTCAGCCCTGAGTTGAGACAATGAGCCTCCTGCGTTATTTGAAGAACTGCAGCACCCTCCTAACTTGTTACAGATGAGACCAGGCTCAAGGGCGAGGCCTTCATTAAACGTACAGACATCTCACAGACAATGGCCACAGCTTTCCTGCAAGCAGACGGCGTTGAAGGAGGAATCCAAACGCTCCGAGTCCCAAAGCACAGCAGCACCAAAACCAACAGCTGAGGTTCTGTTTATCTGCAATATTTTAACAAGCCAAACATAAGCCACTTGAAGGAGACAGCCTTGTGGGCTGTAGCATTAACAAATACCAGCAGAAAGGCTTGACCTTTGGTGGCAGCAGTAAGCCCAGCAGATGCCCGCCGTACAGATTCCCTGGTGCTGGTAAGATTTGAGCTGGGGCCATGGCGTTTGCCTCACTGGGTTCAGCCACAGGTTCCCGCAGCTCCTCGCCTGCCTACGTACACAAAGCTTTCAGGGAGCAGCTTCCCCGTAGCCTCTACCCATGCAGCAGGTTGGATTGAGGAGGACCCGAGCAACGCATGCCGCCAGGCCGGGGACACACACACCCGGGCAGAGGCACGAACAATGCCACCACGTGAGCCTCGCTTCCTTAGGAAACCGGCCCAGAACCCACCCTTAACCTTCTCCCCGCTTCCAGCACGGCCACGTCTTCTCGTGCCGCTGATGCAACGCCAAACACAGTGCTGGAAAACAAAGGCACTATTGACTAACTTTTTTTGCAGGATTAAGATGACTGTGCTAGCTTACAACAGAGATTTCAGTGATTTCGACACTGAGCGCTAAGTAACAGGAACACGGCTTGGCAACAAATCCAGAGATTACCTGTTGAAACATTAATGGCAAACACCTTTTGATGTGGGCTGCTTTATGTGGTGCAGAAGCCAGCACTGTAATTATGCGTTTCCTTTCTATGAATCTAGTATTTAAAAGTAAAGTATTACTTGGGGGGGTGCGCACGCGCACGTGTGTGTATGTGCATGTGCGTGCCTGTGTGTGTGTGTGTGTGTTACAGGAAATACTCTACAGCTGAGCCTGCGATTTACCAGCGTAGCTGCACGTAGTAAATCTGCAACAGGGGACCTCGAGCCGTTTCATTCATCGTGCACCAAGCAGAGGGCTAAAACAATTGCCACACTTAAGACAAATGCCAGCGTGAGTCATACCAGCCGGAGTGCAAACATGTTTGCTGTTGGGTGAGTCAGAAGATCACATCCTGAATTCACAGACCTCCCTATAAATAATAATTTCCAAAATTGTTGCATTTCTTTAATACAATGCAATCTTAAGTGTGATGCTGAATCTATAAAGGCGTTCCTGACTACGAAGAAAATGTTTTTCTCCTCTTCCCTTTTGTTCTTGATCACACGTACCTACCCATAGCAGTAGGCTGTCTATGGCGACTGAAGTGGTAGTTGCATCGATTCATAATTAGCAAAACCCAAACCTGGCTCAAAATGTGTGACAAATGAGAGATACACACACACACACACACCCCCAAAAAAAAAAGAAAAGAAAGGAGAGAACTAAACCCAACCCATAGAACATTTTGCTTCCTGTATATACTTTCTGTATCAGCACTTCTTTCGTGCTCTAACTCTGACATGCTTTAGCACGTTCAGCATTCAGAGAAAAGGAACGTCACGCTGCTATGGGACACAGACCAGCTGAGAAAAGGGGTCAGAAGTGCCAGAGAAGTGGTGACAGAGGCCACTGCAGCATGCTGCACGCAGGCAGGGAGGGAGGGACCAGACCTGCCACCGTACTCAACAGCCGACGTACACACAGCAAAAGCATGGTCCCTGCTTCAAGGAGCGCTCAGCCTCAACACGGTACACAGCGATCATTCTTCCCCGAGAGTAAGAACATACCTGGTAACAAAATTAATGCACTGTGATAAGTGGTAATGATTATCCACAACTGCCTTTAATTCACAAAAGCATCTGAATCAGAAGTCATGCAAGTGCCTTTTGGAATAGGACTGAACTTCAGGATGCGACCAAATTTGTTCAGGAGAGTGCTGATAAAGACGTGCAACGTCTCTGCGAGCAAGGAAAAAACCCTTGTGATTTTGTGTAAGGTTGGGGTATGTGTGTGTGTTTCTAACGTGATTTTCAGTTAGGAATTTATTCTCATCTTACACAGAAGAGGTTTCTTATACATACGAATCTCCTTACATCAAATCAAGACAGTCTTGCTTTCTCCTAATTGTTTTGTGGAATAACCACTCAGAAGTTCATTTCTATTACATTTCTCAGGCAAAATAAAAGGCCTTTTAGAAAAATTTTATTGCTAAAACAATGAAATTCTCCTGGGAATGACTTCGTTATGGAAATGAAGTGACAGCTTCTTTTATCTAGCCAAGCAGCAAGTCTGCATTTATAAAAGGCATTCTGTGCACGAAGTACAGTGAGTGGGAGGACATGAAAACGCTATTTTTAATCCAGATTTTGGCGTTCCTCCCATACAGATCTCCTGGAATAATAACAGCAACAACAATAACGGTAATTAATAATGCAAAAAAAGGAGTATCACCTTAAAGGTGAGTGGCATGCAAGAAAGGAAATTGTAGTTAAGGACTTTCAAGATTTAGGGACAAACTAAGGTTCTTCCAAATAAACTGGCATTGCACTGTGAATTTCACCGGATTTGAGATTTGCCTCCTAAATTTTATACAGTAATATTTTTAAAAAGGCAATAAATTACCATTATGTGCAACATATGCTGCATCTCTACCATTTGTCTTCTTGCAGCAATTGATATTTTCAGAAACAACACTAAACGAGAGCTTAAGCGTGGAGTTGATGCTGTCACTATGTTTAAGTGACCACGACAGCTTTTAGACCTGACAAAGAAAGCAAACCTTGAGAAAATCCAGGGCCAAGTGATGTTTTCAAATGCAATGAGAACAAGGGTAGGATGCAGACTTTGGCCCAAAGCTTAAAGACACTGGAAAGATCCTCCTCTGCTTCACTGACCTGTGGACCTGTTCCTCAGGACACTGTCACAGAGCAAAGACAGTGAATTAATGCATACAGAGAAAAGTGTGGGCCAAATCCTTCCTCCCTACTGGCAAAACACTGGCTCCAGTGAGCCTGGTGTGTAATTATCCGAGGGCAGAAGCTAGCCCTGATTATCAAAAGATTGTTATTCAGTGGTGCTATCATCTACCAGTGGTAATTAGGACAAGCCTTTGCATTTCACACCTAATAAAAATTAACGAGAATGAGCAGGCAGTAACAAAACGCATGGGAGACACACGCACGTCGAGGCGCAACGTGAAACCTGCTGGTGCGATCGCACTTGGAGTAACCCCACCGCTGGAAAGCCCCCGTTTCACGCAAAATTAGAGCAAGCGGGAGAAATCACACACGCCGTCTCTCCCTCTCTTACACTCGGCAGCTCCAACACAGAAACACATCGGAGTCTGGCACCGGGGGTATCAACCCTGCCCAAGTGATTGCCCTCCAGGTTTTTAGTCCACTTCGTTGGCAATGCAAAACCCTCATCAGCAGTAGCATGAAACAGATAGGAACCAGCACCCTGGGCATGCGTCCCCCCAGTGAAAAATCAGCCATGTTAACTACTCAGGTACGATGAGTTTCTGAAAGCTATCATTTAAGGACCATTCAGGGCACGCTTGCAGGCACTTCCACTTTCTCACCCTCCTGCAAGACAAATTTTCATGCCATTAACCTTTATTTGCCTTTTATACAGTAAAATTTTAGTCTATTAAAATGTAGAGTTCCAATTTAGTATTTTGATCACCTCCATCTGCTTCATGGGAAATGTACGGTGGTAACAGAAAAAAAAATATGCAGGACTGGAATAAGTTAGCCCCGTTTTCCTTTTTTGTCCATTGCTTGCTGCCAAGCACGCTTGCTGCTGGTCACTTGCCTAGCTCGCTGCCAGTGAATGCTCAGCTGGGCACGTCACCAATGTTTAACCCTCAATAAAATTAAAACACAATAATACTTAGCACTCATTTAGGGTTTTACATATTACATACACTGTAAAAAAGAAAATTTAACTGCACACTCCATAACACTCCTGCAAGGTAAGTTGGGTATTACTATTCATACCTTATGCAAAGGGCAATTTCTCTGGGAGAAGGGATAATTGACCTGCCCAAAGCTATGCAACACAGGTGCTCCTGTTTCCTGCTTCTCTCCTTATTCCAACTGACCAGTTTCAGCCTTTCCTGCAATTTAGAGATCGTTGAGAGTCCTGCCTTAATTTCTGCCTCTTTCTGCTGCTGAAGGAAAGGAGGGAGCAGGTCTCTGTACCCTGGGGGTACGGGTTGCATGTGGGTGGTGTGAGAGTGGTCCCAGATTGCATCGGCTTGCAGTGGGACCAGAATCAACCAGAACTGTGGCACTCCCATTTCTACCTCCCTGTGGCAAGCAGGGATTAGCTGCAGAGATTTTGGTTTGCGGGAACATTATGAGCCCTTTTCACAAGACAACCACGTTTTAGTCTCTGTGGTCACCTTCTAGGACCACAGAGAGGACAGCAAAGGACTCAGCAGAGTACGTACACCACACACCCCTCCTTGTACTCCCTCTCCTTTCCCTTCAAACACAAAAAAGGTTAAGACTGAACAAATAAAGGTTTTACCCAGGATAAACAATGGCAGGGCAGGAGCAGAGCCCCCTGCCTGCTCTTGCAGGCTGCAGCCACCCCTGCCAACCATCATGCAGCAGAAAAGGCCATGCTGGGCTTGCCTGCAGCCACTGCTGCTCCTGCTGGTGCGTCAGATGGACCTGAGTTTTTTAACCACCTCTTTGAGGTGAAAACCCTCATATCGCAGACTGGACAACAGAGTAATGTAGTCAGAGATGCTGTTACACCACCAGCTGTTCATCCTGCACTGCCGCCAATGGCCACCGTGTAGGCAGGACCCAACCACGCCTACTACGTCAGAAATCACAGGTTTTGCACCTGTAAAATCACAGAATGGCACGGGTTGAAAGGGACCTCGGGAGATCATCCAGTCCAACCCTCCTGCTAAAGCAGGTTCACCTAGAGCATGTTGCACAGGACATCATCCAGGTGGGCTTTGAATATCTCCAGAGGAGACTCCAAAACCCCCCTGGGCAGCCTGTTCCAGTGCTCTGTCACCCTCAAAGTAAAGAAGTTCTTCCTCATATTCAACTGAAACCTCTTATGCTTCAGTTTGTGCCCATTGCCCCTTGTCCTGTCGCTGAACAGCTCTGAGAAGAGTTTGTAAAAGATCTGTACCCTTATGTGCAGTGACTCGATTAAAGCAGAAACCTTACCGGCTAGTAGTGTGGATGTAATTATCCCAATTTAAAAAAAGGGCTTTTACTGGCAAAGCTCATCCCAATTCAGAAACCAAGTAAGCCCTAACTTTGATCAAAGCAGTTATACTGGAAAAGCACTTGCATGCGTTGATCAGCTCCTGAGCTAAGACAAGGCTTAAGCAGAGGGGTTTATCTCACCTAACCTCTCACTTTTAACCACATTTGGTTGGGTCAGGGCCAACTTAGTGTAACCAGATCCTCAGCCCTAGCTGCAGGTTTTCATTGCCCTGAAGAGCTAGCTCAAGCCAAAGCCTCTTTAGCTACCCCACCTAAGAGCACCGTCACCCCTGCAGATCAGCAGATGAGCTCCACAGTTTAAGTGGATTAGCCGTGCTGAACAACTCCGCTACATCCAGTTCTCATGTCCGCAGCACTTGAGCTTCAGTCAGCTCCACAAGGTTTTGCTGCAGAGGAAAGAGCTGAGTTAAGGACAAACCTGAGCCATCCCCAGGCCTTGGAAGAAAAATGGGCTTGCAGCTCAGGCTCAGTGGGCATCCCAAGGGGCTCAGTGAGCCAGAAGTGTCCGCAAAGATTGCCCCCTCCCGCACCCTCTCTGGCACCAGGGTTTGGGGTTGGCTTTCCACTGCAGCATGCAACTAGGATGAAAAATATCAGCCTGACACACACCACACGCTGCCTTGTCATGACTTCTTACGCAAAATCTTCAGCAGCGGTGCTTAAACCAACCCAGCAAGAGGATGCCCTCCTGATCCCACCTGCCCTTGTGTCCTATCTTCTTAGTCTGGGAGGAACAGCCCCTGCCATCTCTTAGCAGCTACAAAACTCGGTTCCAGCAAACTTCTCTTGGAAAGCAATGAATCGCAATTTCCCAGGTACACCATATCCTTCTCTCAGCCACTCCTCCCGAAGGCAGCAGGCAGAAGTGCCACATAACATAACATAATCAGTGTGAAGTTGTAACAGTGTGGGAGAATGTGGCAATTCATGGAAAATGTCATCGACCAAAAGGCAATTAGCAGTGAGTCTAAATGCAGAAGCAGAAGGGAGTGGTTTCCTAACAAAACAAGCCTTGTTAAAAAAAATAAAAAGAAAAAAAAGCACCCTAAAACTTGCTTTCCTCAAAAAAGCAGCATTCTCAGGAGACTGAAAGCATGTGAAAAAAAATACCTCTGTGAAGCTTTCTGTAAAGATTATTCTTTATAGACAGATTTGGCAGCCCTTTCTGCTCTGTCTCCTAATGCTATTGAGTGTAACTATGTTAAGTCAATAAGCAAAGCCACTCAAAGTTGGGAGGGGGGGGTTGAGGTTTTCTAGGCCAAGAGAGGAAGCACTGCGATAGGAAAGTTTTCAGAAGTGGGAGTTGTGCCTGCTTTGCTTCTAATTGTAGTAGTTGTAGTAATTCCCTCTGTGCTTTGAATTGCTATACTTTTAAGCTAACTACTTCTAAAAGTGCTGTTTAAAAAGTGACATCTTCAACCACCTTCAACGTTGAGAATAAATCTAAATTTGCAAAGTCTCATTGGGTCCCTGCAAAAGTGCAGATTTTTTTTATCGTACTTGACAGCCAATCTCTTGGAAATTATTTGTGCAGAAATTTAGTTTAAATCACTTCATATCAAGACATTTAAGAGAAAATGTGGTTTTCGTTATAAGCTAGAAGTTCTTTTTACCTTAGATAAAAAAACACAACAACATTCAAGCAGCAAACAACATTGAAACCAATCAGTAATCTTGCAACCTAAAATCCTACCTCTGTGCAGGCATGTATTAATCGTATTGCAGAATGAGCTCCAGATGCACGTGGCTAAAAAAACTGAACTAGGCTGGCTTGCTTTTGCCCTTGTAAACCGCCAAAAGAGAAAGCGGGTCGATGTACTACGGTGCAAATTACAGGCACTCGGTGCCCTCGGAAGATGTTCTCTGCCTCTGAGAACTAAACTCAGGCAATCACCCCATCAATGCCCGGATGGTAAATTTACAGATATGCCAATGTGCTAAATTTCTCTTCAGTGCCCAGACTGGATCAAGTACGGAGACAGATACCTGCCAAACTGCAGGGATCTGAGCAAGCCCAGCGCTTTCCAAGTGCCCCTGCGTACATTTGGATTTCAGGGTAACTAGGAGGCCATGCTCCTTTCGTGCTGTCACAAAACAAAGAATATTTATCTTGCTTTGGATTTTAAAATACGGAAGATCATTTCAGGAGAGTAAAGACAGTTAGGTCCAGTAAGGCTCGAGCATATTTACTCTTCATTGCTCAATGTGGTAAAACCAATTCAGGGTAAATGTTTACTGCTAAATATTTGGGGAGATGGAAAACGGGCACATGTAAGCAGCTCAGAAGGTGCAGGCTCAGAGTCAGCTCAGCCAGGAGCTATCTTCTAGCCAGCATGACAGTGCCCAGCGCAAGGAAGCCCCAAGACTGACTCCAGTTCCCGAGTAATACTTTCACCAAACAGAAAATTATACTGTACCTTGTGGGGCTGAACAACTTTGAAGTATTATCTCGAGGTCTGCCAAAGTTTGAGGTGTTCCAGATGCCAGGTTTCAATTTAAGCTAATCTATTTTTCATATCCTTCTCCTGGACTCTCATCTCTCTGGTTTAAAGGAGGACAGCACAGTACTTAACCCTGGGGAAAAAAAGCTCCTACCATCGCTTGCAAATTACTCCCCCTTGTAGCATTTGGAGATCGCATTAATCACCTTGCAAGGAAGTCCCACCCCACTCTTCGCTCACCACACGATGGACACGTGGCTGGGCCAAGCTGAGGCGCTACAAACAAGCTCCCACGTTGGCATTGGTTATTTCTGCACTTGGGAAGCAGGGATATGTGGCCTTTCCTGTGCACTCCTCTCATCACCGTTTCTCCATGCATGGGTATGATTCCTCCCCATCTCTTCCCAGTCCAACAAAAAAAAAAAAAAAAAAGCCTTAACCAGACGTGAGCAATGCTGGCAAAGTGCCTTCTACTCCAAACTCCAGCACCAGCTTGGGCAAGAAGCGAGGAAATGCAGCCCATGTCACATGGGAAACAGCCGAGCTATCGCAAACAACAGCCAGCAACCCTTTTGACTAACCAGAAAGTGCCCAACCCAATTCTAGTTTCCACGCGGAAAGGCTGCCCTCCACTCCCCCTGCAGCCTCCAGCAGGGCTGGATCACCTTCTCAAATATCCCTTGCCTGCCACAGCAGCCCAGCAAACATTACCATCTAATGGTTCCCACAGTATGCAAACCCCTTCCTGGCTTGGCGCAAAGCGAGTACGAAGTTTTTGCTAATCTTGCATTTATTTTCATTTTTTTCCCCCTTTCCACATCATGTGAATCATTCCTGTTCCCCAGCATCAAAGAGTTAATGGAAGAAAGAACCACCCCAGCATGTGCTTCACGCAAGGGTAAGTGGACTGGCCGGCTACCAAAGCAGATTGTTAAAGACTGCACCGAGCTCCTGATTTTTTTTCCCCTCAACTGCAATAAACGTAAGAATTGAATGTGGACATAAATGTAAACCTAGACCACATCTGCTGATAAAGCAAAGTCTTTGTACTTGCACAACTGCTGTTAACTGTACACAAAATACTTAAATTTCATGAATTCTCCTACATTCAAAAGCTGACCTGCAGTCCGCCCGAGGCAGCCAATGTGAACTGCATGCTCAGCAGAATTGCACATTAAAGACAGAGGGAAAACAGATTATGCTGTAATACAAAATCAGACTACTAGGGAAGTGAATCATTGGTGCAACTGTTAAATGCTCGGAGTATTTTGGGCACACTTCACCACTCCAGATTAAAACACGTCTATTGCAGCTCTCATCTGAAAGGCAGCGCTCGGTAACAGGTTCGTGTTACTTACCCCTTTCATCACAGGCACGACCAAAACCCGTGCCTTCAGGACTCTGTCATACTCCACTATTAAACTTTTCTTTTGAATTAATTGAGGCTACTCTGCTATTTGAAGATTTTTATATTCCCACAACTGCATTAATAGCTTGGAGGAAAGCGTATATGTGTATGCACATCATTTCTTCCCAGAATCTCTTGGGAAACTTCAGCTGTAAATCTTGGCCATCAGCATTCACACTTCTCAGAAGATAACTGAATTCTGATGTAGGATTCTAATTTCAACTTATTTCTTGGCAAGATACTCCCTCCTTACGTGCATACATGTCAGACTTGGATTGTGTTTTAGCAGAGTTCCCTTGGTTAATTATTACCAAATCATTTGAAGGTTTCTCCATCGCAAATCAGGTATAAGCAGCTAGGACCTACCCAACAAGACTCCATCTCTAGACTGTTTCATTTTGTATGGCATAAATGACCTTGGGACAGTTTATTTCTATGTTGGTTCATGCTCTGCTTTGCTGTGATCTCCCCTGAGGAAGACAACACAGGGACCCACTTGTCCCAAATCCACTTGTCTCCTGTTTTAAATTCCTTCCTATGTCAGGTCTACCATAACTGACCTTTAGGCATGAAATCCACCCTGGGCTGTCACTAGGCACCCCTCCTCATCTCTATTATCATTATTATTTATATGGCCATTATTGACATTAACAACAGCAAAATATTTTCATTTACACTGTTAGCAAATTCAATTTTCACATCTATAATGAACACAATTATGCATTCAAATAGACATTTACTCTTATGTGCTGGGCTTGGAGACAAAAAGAGGAAGTGTATTTCACAGTTGGCCCCATGGCATCTATACCTAATATTGCAACCTCAAGTTAAGCAGAAGTCTGTAGTAACGCAGTCTATTTTCAGTTATCCAGCACTTTCCTAGTTCATGACTAGTTTAATTTAGAAAAAAAAAAAAAAAAGCTTATGATAAAAATTCATACCCCGATTTCAAAGACCTAACTGTCTTGCAAGGCACAAAGTAAATCATGCTCAGAGTATTTCATGCATAAGTATCAATCAAGAATTTTGGGTGCTTCTGCTCAGGGATGCTTAAATTCACAATTCACATGGAGGGCCATCTCTCAGAGCAAAAAAAAAAGGCTTTCTGCAAGAAAACTGTAAAAATTAAAGTTGGATCTTTGGGTTGAGAAGTGCAGTGATTTTGCACAGGAATTGCACACACCCCATCTACTGGCTTTTTGGAAGACTGAGAATTGCAACAGTGGCAAGGTGAGTTTACCTTTTATTGATGTTATTTACTGAGCAATGCCTGTGAGCTTAGCGCTTGATAAAGATGCAGGAGACGACCACCTATCCCAGGTGAGCCACAAAGCAAGCCAGAACTGAAAAACCTGTTCAGAGCCTACAATGCTAAAAAGGCAGGCCATAAACTAAAAAAAAAAAAAAAAAA
>NW_009259588.1:6548284-6568559 GCF_000687185.1 Egretta garzetta
AGAACCTAAAAAGCTAAAAAAGCAGGCCAAAAACCAAAAAAAAAAAAAAAAAAGTCACCCAGCACAGCATCATGCACATTACAACAGAAATGAAACAGAGGAGTCGGAGGAAAAAATATCCCAAGCTGACAAAGGCCTTGGTTGTGCTGCGTGGCTGCTGTGGGGCCTGCCTTGCTGCCCTTAGAGCAGACGTAGGGGTAACGTCCAGCAGAAGAGAGAAAGGAGCAGACACACACCCACAGCAGAGACTTCGGTCAGCGTTGCTGTTGTGCCACCACTGCGGCACTCAGGGAGAAGAACCACTGTAATTTTTAATTCAAGAAGGTTGCATGCCACTTCATTAGAAGAATTCACAACAGACTTCAGTCATCGAGCCAAAAAAGGGAACTATAGTTAGGCTGTGGCAATCAGGATGTTTGATCACGGTAAATCAAAGAACCTGCTCAGCTCTTCTGAAAGCTACCCAAAGCCAGTGCAATCTTTCACTTCTCCAGTCATCTGCAATGCTATAATAGCAGACAGCAAAAGTACTGAGATTCAATCCACTGCTAACAGCAGCTGGGAACACCAATAGTTTTGCCACTGGAGTGCCAAATTGTGATGCTTTTTTTCCTGATAAATTATTTAATATACCCAAAGTTAATATACCCACATTGCAATGCTAAGGGTATCAGCCAGAGTTTGCCTATTCATTTCTACCTCCATAGGTGCAGGCAGGGGCTCACAGAAGTGGCCAGCAACAACTCCAATGTGGATCTGTGGGCTGAGGAGACTAAATACACTTAAATTTGTCAATACATTCTTTACCTTAATGTGAAACTTTCATAGGCACATAGCCTATGACTGACAGTTGTACTGAAATACACGGTGGTCCATGATGGGGATTAGTGGGAGTCTCAACCCCTTGTCACTTGTGACCTACCCTGGATTTCGAACGAGTTTCTTTAGGAAGCATTTGGTATTGATACACCAGTGCTTTGCCACGCAGATGTGTAATAGGTATGATTTCTAGCAAAAGCTGAAATCACAGAAATTGTATTTGCATATGGCTCTTTTGAAAACAGACTTTTCAGTTATCTACAATGTTTGGAGGAACTCACTGTTGCAGAAAGAAAATATTTTTTCCTTCATTTGCTACTGTCCTCCATCACGGACCAAAGTCTGCTCTTGCAGCCGCTGCAGCTTCAGCAGAGTGGCCGGGGTGAAACTGGCAGTGATGTAATGCACTAAACGTCCAATTTTCAAGTAACAGATCAAATTCCTTTTTAAAATACTGTCTTTACTCAAAGCATTTAAAACCAACTATTCGATAAGAGGCTACTGTTGCTGTTGACCCCTCGTTTCCATTTTCTGTGCCAAAGCGGTGATGGTACAGTATGGTTTTAAGCTGTACGCCAGCCAAGGAGAGCACAGTGATGTGAAACTGGTATTTGTGTTTTGTCAGTACTGGCAAAGGTGTGTCTGCACAAGGCTGTGATAACTGTCAGCACCTCAAAGCAATTTAGATCTTCGCTTGCCTGTGTGCCAGGCGATCTTAAGAGTTGCAGATCTCTCGCTTCTAAGCACTAATGTCTCGGTAACTCCAGCTATATAAGCTCCCCAAATCAAAACAGCATATTCATCAATTTCTAGGAATACACCACAGTTTGAATGACACGTTAGTCCAGTGCTCAGTTTCTTCTGGATACAAAGGCATCCTAGAGGTCTTAAAACTCCTTCAGCTCCAACTGGAGCTGGACCAAGTGTCCAGTGCTGGCACCAAACCCGCTGCAGTGCCAGAGCATTTCAGAAACTTATCCAATAGCTGGGGAGGTGTTTTTAGGAAGCCTTTGCAGAGGGCACCTCTGCCAACAAGGTTCAACAAGGTTTCTGCTGGTGACTTGAGAAGACGTATTGAATGTCAACTGGTATGTTTATCTTCTTTAAACACTGAACTTCCTTTCAAACAACATCTAATAGGGCGGATTACTGCTTTAATACTAATGGAAACTGATCAAAAGACACTAGGTTATTTGGCTGGCTTACCTTAAAACTCCTTCCTGCTTTAGTTTCCACGCAAAATACATTAAAAGGAGTATTCCTATCAATGGAGAGCCTATAAACTAAGCATTTCAGGAGACGGGAAAAACCACATTTAAAACTGGGTTGTGGATAAAAATGCCAGAAAACCCTGAGACAAGTAAATATTGGCATTTTAAGCACTGTCTCTAAGTGAAGACATACAGCAATGGTCAAACAACAACTGGCCAGTGCTCCCTCCATGCCTATTTGAAGGGACAATGGCTGGGAACCACCTGGATCAAGGCTGCCAATCCATTTAAATGCAGAAATGCTTTCATGATTTCAAGGCAGAACAAGGAATTCTTTTTGTCTGCACACTTTTTTAGAAAACATGAACAGTAACTACAGAGCAGAACGTAGATGCCTATTAACAAAGCCAACAACAATTACTGCTATGTCTAAGAATCAACAAAAGGAACACATACCAGTGTATTCCAAAGGCATTCGCTCACAAAGCAAACTCACTCCACGCAAGCCCAAGCACAGAAACTTGATAGTATCTCGTGATTTATGTTCTCTCAGCAGGTTGTACTGGGTCCTCCAGATTCCGGGCTTGCCTTTGAAAGCAATTAAGTTTCTAGCACTTCTGGGAGCGACAAAAGCTCTCACTATGAAAACCTGCATGCTGCACTCTCGCTGAGTCTGCAGCCTGGCAGACTGAAACAACGGCACGGAGGGAGGTGTGAACTTCCCCCACTTAACTCATCTGGGAGCGTTAGTACGTGAAGGGCCATCTCTAAACTCCGAAGCTATTTCCAAATTATGTCTTTGTCCAGCGCTCAAACAGCCAGCTGCTGCTGTGACTTGGAGAACATTTGCAAAGCCCCCCTCTCTGCCTGGAAGGAAAAATCCCTTTTCTCACCAGCCTGCACGCAGGAAACTCTGCAAGTTCAGCTAGTGCGAATTATTCTAATTACTCAGCAAGTCTGAGTACCCTTACTTACATTACAGCATGTCCAGAAACCACGACGAAACCTAGGTCCTGCTGCACTACACACTGTACAAACACACATCAGGAGACCGCACCTGCTCCACGGGGTTTACAGTTTGCACAGAGTAAGCTAAGGAAAGGCAAGGGCAAGCAGCACGTGTACAGAAGTGAGCAATAGGGTTTCTCACAACTAGTGTGTGAATGCTGCTTCTGAATTATTATAGTACAGGAATGCTGCCTGATCAAAAAATAGATCTGTGATACAATACCCTTGGCTGAATAAAACAAACAGAATAGTAGCAAAGTCAAACTACTGAACACCCCAGCCCCAGCCACAAAAGCCCCAATGCTGTTCAGACTGCCTGGACAAGGCACATCACCTTTACCTCCTCAAGAAAAAAAAAAAAAAAAAAAAAAAAAAAGAAAAAAGAAAGCCAAAGCCACTTCCCATCACTGTGCTTATTCTAACTATACTAGAGACAGAAATGATCTCATGAAGCCAGAGCAAGAGCACCGAGACAGGCTGAAAAACAAGGCGGCCGAGTGCGCAGGAGGGTGTACGCTGGCAGTACGCCAATGGGCTCTGCAGGAGCTGCCCAGGCACCAAATCTTAGCCCTGAGTAAACGCAGAAGAGCAACTCTGTCCAGGCAGGGTAGTGAGCTACCGCTTATTTACCGCAAGGCACCCTCTGGCCTAAGAGCCCACACACGGGCTCTTGCACAGGGAGTTCACACGTTGTCTATTCTGTGGCAAACAAGCTCACTAAGACCAACATTTTCTCACATGTCAACTTATTTCTGCGCCTTTAGACTCTGCCTGTTTGGTTTGCAGAGTTGGTGAATCCTCATAACTCCAAATGAAACCAGCTGGAGCAATGCATACTCAGCACCCCGGGAAGTCACCAACAGGTGTTCCGATAATTTTATTTGTTACTTAGCAGTGTACCTGTTTCCTCTGTTACACAGAAAGACACCCAACTCCTTGAATATTGTGCAAGTAAGAGACTCAGATAATTTCAAGTAGTGTCATTTTCAAAATGATCTAAGCCTAGTTAAGAGAGTTAACCCGGCTCTATTTCCTTGCTGACAACATCTGTGGTTTCATAGCCATATTTTTTTGTACCTCTCGCTTACCTGTTGCTATGCAAGGGCTTACAAATACAGCGAAATGATTTATCAGGGAGACCTGCAAAAAGTGACCAGACATGATTTGCTATCAGATTTAGAAGACTGCGAGTTAGAAAAAACATCTCCCCTCTCATCTCTTTCAGTTAAAGCTACAGGCATTTTGAACAACCAGAGGTAAGCACTTTTGGAGACAAATGTGCTTAAAGATGTGTACTGGCAGAAGCATAAGATGCTTTAATGTCCTCTAAGCCATCTTTAAAGCGCTTAACATCTTTGGACAGAAAGTACCGAGTAACTGCAAACTTGGTCACAAACAGTTCATTACACATACAAACAGACATGTCAAAAAATGTTAAATCAAGAACTAAAAGACAAGGAAATACCAGAAATATGGCCGGTTTTGCAACATTTCATCTTCTTTCTTAATTTTATGATCACGCAGGGTTGAGGCTTTTTTTTTCCCACAGGAAATGGTGCCATTCATGGTATAGTAGAGTTGGTGTTACTGAATAAGCAACACTCAGTAGTTTGCTTCATTCTCACTATTAAAAACGGTTCTAAAACCCATGCCTGAAAGACAGAACAAGCTATTTCCTTATAGGTTATTCTCTGGCTGTCACCATATTACCTAACTGCCTGATACACTAAAATTAGCACATGTTCACAACACCCCTGTGAGAAGGTTTTTTCCCCATCGCACAGACAGAACTGAGACTCGGAGAGACTGAGATGGTGGACAAAGGTCCCTTCCAAACCCAGCTACGCCGCTCGATGAGGTTTTCCTCCCACACACGTGCTCGGCACCAGCTGCCCCTCTTCCTGTGATGACTGTCTCCCTTCAGAAGTGCTAGCAGTCTGGTGTAGAAGCGTTTTGTAATCCATTATGGTGAAAATAAACTGGAGCAGCTACAAACTACTCTTTACGCTCTTTTATGCTAACCCCGTTTTGCCTCCAACCAGCTGGGGAGCACTCACCCCACCCCAGAGCAGACCAAAGAGGGTCATTTCGAAGGGGAGGTGCAGAGAGCATGTGGAAGCTTATGCTGACGCAGGCAGACCCAAAAGAAGGCATCCGCACGTAGCTACAAGTCAAAATCATTACCGGGACTGAAACTTTTACATGCAAAGAAACAGACCTCTTCCACCGAGATAACTGCAAGCGGGAACAGAGGCTTGGACCTCACATGAACCAAAACTGCAGGGTTAAGACACAAAATTTGCATTCACAGATTCCTACAGACAGCACAGGGACAGCAAGACTAAGTGGTACAAACAGGTGGAAAGAGATGCATTCACACGAGGTACTGCAGCCAGCAAGACACTTGCTGCATCCTCTTGTTGGAAATTGCTTCTCCACCACTGAGCTGCTTGAACAAACTGCATGAATGCTCCTCATCCACTTCAGTGTGAAGTTAGACCCTTTGAACAGATTTAGCAGTAGTTTAAACTAATCTGGGTGGTTTCACACCAGGTTTTTTGCACTGATGCAGAGGGACAGCACTTGCATAATTCAGTCTGCTGCCTCAGTAGGGCTATGAGGCTTTATCAGGCACTTGGACCATAACAAACAGCCAGAGGTGGAATGGTTTTGTATCTTCACACCAGACAGCACAAGCAGCCTCCAACTGGCAGCCTCAGGAATCACAAACTCCATCTGAATGTACAGAACAGAGATGTCCCTCTGACCTTCTCTTCTGTGGCTTCAGTCCTGCTGCTTCCCTCCTCAGACTCTCTAGCCCAGTTTCCTCCTGGGTCCTCATCTTAATCCCAATCCCATCACACAATCCACACCTGACAGTCACACCGGCTCCAAAATGTTGTTGCCACACTTGGTGCTTGCAGCCATAACCGACCTGGCTTCTCCTTGTTCAGGACAGTCCCAGTTCCCCAGCACTTCTCCTGAACACATCTCCCATAGCTTGTGTTCTCTCTCCATCCCCTTCCTTTTGCTCCACACTGTCTGGGCAAGCAACAGCTTTGCTGAAAACAGGGGAGGACAATCTCCTTCCTCTTCGCTCCCTATGACCAGGACCACAGCACTCCTCGGGAGACAGATGTAGCAGTATCAAAGCAAGTCCTTCAAGCTTTAAAATACAGTATGCTCAGTGCAGCACTACCTAATGAGCTCCTGTTGTGTAGGTACAAAATGAGACCTTTCAGAGTCTATAAACTGACTGATTATGGACAAATTTTGCTGCAAATGGGGAATGCAGACCCCTAATACCGGGGCAACTCTACAGCCAAATTTCAGATATCCACCCCCAGACGTGAAGGTGCTACACAGCTACTCAATGAAACAGTTGGCCTATTTTTAAAAAAGTCAGAAAAATGCAGGGGTTTGTATCTTGTTCTCAAGACAACCTGAATCATTCATGCTGAAATGTAAAAAGGAAGGAAAATCAAAATGAAACTGCCACTGAGTTTGGAAAAATGTCGCTTTAAAAGGTTATCCTGGAAAAATACTAAATGTTGTGCAATGCTGATTGCAGGCAGTTCAATCAGCTTTTCTTACATTACTTGCTATTTCCTACAGTTATTACTGTGAAAGTCCCTTAAACAAATCCATGATGTAGAATAAAAATGAAAGAAAATTATAGGTTCCAGTGGTGTCTGGATGTATCTCAACAGGAGAAATACAGACTATAATAAAGATGATGCCTATTAACAAGGCACTAGATGGTGAATGCGGAAGACAAGACATCGTTGTGTGCCGAGATTTTTTGATTCAGATATGCAAGAGACAGGAAATCCAAGTGTCACAGTCACAGCCTATTTACAAAAATTAGGAGGAAGTGTTGATTGGTTTCTATAGACACAAACATTGATATTCACACTAGAATCAAACAATTGTTCTTATGACTGGAAGCAAGGTCAAACTCTGATCACTGCAGTTCAGCAGACAGAAAGACAGCAAGCAAATCCTGTTGATACATAACCTTCACCATCTAAGAGTCAGATGATTCAGCTGCAAGAAAGCAAATAAAACTACTTTAAAACAAACATTTAGTTCTTCCTTCATAAAAATATGTAGCTTTTCAGCAGATGACTCAAATGTGAAAGTTTGTGGTCTTTGCTCCGGCAGCCGGGCGGGCTGGATTCTGATCCACTATGCAAATGACTCAAGTGTTTTTCATCTCCTAGGGTGCCAGTTGCACTCCTGAACCCTCTGCAGAGGGGATCACCACTGCTGCTGAGACTCAGAAGGAAAGAGCAATGGGGTATGAAACGTTTTTTCCCCAAAGGTGACTACCACCCAGTTTTACAGCATTACAGGAATAGGAGTTGTAAAGTTGCTTTCTCCTTGAGTTACACTTACGAAACAGGCAAAAAGTCTATCTTTCGAATTTTATTGGAAGAGAGGTAGGCAGGCAGGCTCTCCCATGGAACGTACCAAATTTTTGGTTTGCAGAGCATCCTTTCTAGACTGACGCTAGACCTCTCAGATTATAAGAAAGACGTACAAGCAGAGGAAGGAAGAAAAATGCAGAAAAGGTCCTACTTACATGGGATCTTTCCCTTTGTTGGATGGGACCTTCCTATCAGGACAAACTTCACTTGTAGGCCTTGGTGCTTACTACTTCACACACACACTCACACAGAATGGCAAGGGTTGGAAGGGACCTCAGGAGATCATCTAGTCCAACCCTCCTGCTAAAGCAGGTTCACCTAGAGCAGGTTGCACAGGACATCGTCCAGGCGGGCTTTGGATATCTCCAGAGAAGGAGACTCCACAACCCCCCAGGGCAGCCTGTTCCTTATTCTCCTCCCCACAACAAGAGGCAAACCATGTGTTGGCAGGAATGATTTCAAAGCCAGAAGAGTCTCAAAGAGCAGCAGGCAGGCAGCCTCCAAATGCAGGGGTGGAGTGGAGCTACAGATGGGCTGTTCTCTCGGGCCCTTCTCTGGAAACCAAGGAGCTGGGAACAGGTCTTCGAATGGTCTTAAAGCACTGCTGAGACTTCCTGAAAGCCTCTTAAGATAGAAGAGTCAGGGATCCAAGCCCCATCATACTGTATGACACAAACTTTGTCTTGTTCAGGTGTCTTCAAACATTACAAAACCCACCTATTTCTAGCAGTAAATACAGACATACCTGACTTTTACTGCCCATAACAGACTACATCTACACTGAGAGAATATAAAGCATTACTGCTCTATCTGTGTAACCATGATGAGAGCTGCAATATAAAAAAAGCCTGGGTATCTTTTTTATCCCATCTAGACACAGCTCCAAATTGCTGACTACTGTATTAGTTGGACCTCCTGGATCTCACCTATCTGAATCAAACAAACAAGCTCCACAAATGTTACTGTCTTGTCTTCTGTGGTCACCCATTATACAGGTCTACTAAATCCTCTCACTTCCAAGCAGAACTGCTGCAAGAAATAGCAAACCAAGTCCAAAGATATGCTTATCTTCTGAAAAAGAGTAACTGCTTAGATCACAAGACAAGAAATAGATGTGCATGGCCTGACTTTTATTTCATAGGGCATACTGGAGTTAATTCTGATTCACATGAGTTTTGGATACCCTACTTAATAACATCTACGCCTCTCAGTGTCAGGCACTTAAGCCAACAGTTGAGGCAGGTAAGTAATAACAACTCACCCTCCAAGTCCTGATTTTCCTTTGAGTCTTCCAGGAAAATCAGATATATGGATCTCTCATCCTGACAATTCATCTGTCTCTAGACTATGCAGCAAGTCCTTGTAATGTTCCACTTTGGCTAGCAGAGCAGTGAACAAACGTGGAAAAAAATTCACTGACTAGTGAAGAAATTCAGGGCAAGAAAATAACCCAGAATTACCTGGACTGTGTCCAGGCCTCTTTACAGGTTTACGAAGAAGAATGTTATGAAGCAGAGGATACATATTTCCATTTGAGACACCTAGTTTGCTGAGTGCAGTGTGAAAGAAACGTGGACTACCTACCAAGGGGTGTGAGAAAGATTTCCATTGCCATAATTCACCAGACAGTGCTTTGGTACAAACCCACGTGTGTTTTTCTAGGTTGAGGAGCTACAGCAACTTACGTCAGATGAGAACATGCCTCCCTGTATCTTAAGAAACACAATTACTTAAGGTTCAGATGGTTATGGACTTGCCACAACAGATACCCTAAAACATTAGTAACTTTGGAACGGGAAATCTCAAGGGACAGCCTACTCAGCATGTCTGAGAGAGGTGCAGGGCAGGACAGGAGAGGGCTCTGGAGAAAAGGGGGGTTTCCTGAAGCAAGAGTGAACATCTGGGAAAAGCATCCTTGAGCCTGAGATCATGCTGGATGTGGTACTGGACGGGTCTGGGTTCTTCCCCTCTCCCAGCTAACTTGGAGCAGGCTGGAACAAGGAGAACAGGGTCGCCCTTCGTGCATGGAGCACAGGTGAGTGAGCCATGCACAACTACCTGCTCAGGCAAAACAGCCCAGGGTTTAGTCTCTGCTTCCGCACTGTAAAACAGCTTTGAAAAGCTGTAGAGAGAGTCGAGAAATTTGGGACAAATGGCTTCATTCATTACCCATACTTCTTCTAGAGGTTTGGGGGTTTTTATAGTCTCCTGACAACTGCTATCTAAACTTGAAAGGGAAGGCAGTAGCTGACAGAGAAAGGAGAAAACAAAAGGGAATCTGCGAAAGTGGAAGCTTCGTGGACAACCACTATCACTCCATTTTGTTTTGAAACAACAAAGCAATTCCAACAAGTGCAGATGCAAAATGCAGGGGGTACGCTGCAGTTAAGAGGATTGGACTTTAGGAGCTGATACACTGACTGAAGTCTGCTCCACAGACCCAGGGCAAATTTCGGTCTCTGAAGCAGTACTTCAGAGGCAGAAACCATTCGGTGACGTGCCACTGCCTGTGAGTGCAGAAACACTCCTAGTCAAGGATGTGAGTTATCCGAGGTAACTAAGCTGTGATCATGCTGGAGAAACAGGAGCCGAGACAGCAACTGAATGACACTGGCACAAAAAAAAAAACACTGGGGAAGGATTCAAGCAGAAGGGTGACCAGCAGGATAGAATAGTTGCCCAGGATTTGGGAAACTGATGAAGTCAAACCTCAACATCACCAAGCTCTTCCCAGCCTGTCCTTCTGCCTGTCTGTACCTCATCCGCAAAACAGGGGTGAGAGCAGCTGCCCAGCTCATACAAAGCTGTGAGAATGAACCCATAAAGGAGGGCAGAGCACTCAGAAGTTGGACCCGCAGTTCAGCGAAGAATGGTTCCCCATGCAACCGGAGCCCCTGCCTGCCAAAGAAACTTAATTTTTGAAGTGGTTGCACCCGCTACAGAAGCTTACTTAAAAATGATGATGTGTGCTCAATTTCTGGGGTAGAGAGTGTGTGTGAGAGATGTTCTGTTTCCTCTGGCATTACAGGATTAAGGTAATTTCCTTGTTTTCATGATTTCTCAGAATTTCAATTATCCGCATCTAGATTTATTGCACATTTAGAAAAGAAATACTGTTTAAGGGACCGCATCCATCATCAAAGTTCTTATTTCATCCCTCTGAAACCTGAAATTCTCACTAAGGCATGAAGGATTTCCAAGCACATGGCTCTCTGCCCCTAAAGAACTGGTCAGGCTTTAACATCTTCACTGCTTTTAACAGACTACAAGATCTTACACATTAGGAGTCCCCTTGACATTAGGTAACATTATCCATAAGCAAATACTGTAGGAAAACAGAAGGCCTGAAAAGTCCATGAAACAGGGAAATGTATTTCAACAATACAAAGCATATGCTCATAGAACTCAGAAAAATAAATTCTTGCCCATAATATTCATTAGTTTCAAACACAAGCTACCGGAGAAACTTCTGCCTCAAAGAGAAGTGGAAAATGCAGAATCTGATTGAGCTATGTCTCTATGATTTCTTAAGATCAATTAATTGCAGTAATTAATCGGTCAGATCACTCTTTTGTAGCCTTCTTTATTGGGTCACAAAATCATGCAAATGATTAACTTCTTCCACTACTTTCAGTAAGAATCTGCTCGAAGAGAAGTCTTTGGCAAGTTCCTCAGTTTAATAATTATCTTACAAATGTGCTAGTTTACTAAAGGGAGAGGAAGAAAATAATAAAAAATCTGACACAAAACAGCAAATGTTAGGCCAGAAATGCATTACTAGTGAAGCAAATACCATCAGTAGAACCAAAAATAGCTCTTCAACCATTTGTCTTTCCAAACCTATCTGTTTTTTCTTTTCAGGATCCATGCTTCTCATAACTGAATGTTTCTTATGCTTGCACTGGGGTCTCTCAGAGCCTCTTTGCACTGAGATAGAAATACTTTTTTTTTCCTCAACCACATCATTAGCAATCATGGCAAGTGGTTTTATTTCTTTTTTTTCAATGACCTTTCTCAAGTTCTGCCTATTGTTTATCTAAAAGCAAAAGTTGGTCAATGCTTATAGCTTTTCTCTTTTATTAAGTATTCAAATGAAAAGTGATGCTACCTCTTATTCAAATTTCTATTCAAGCCATCTCTAGTTGGGGGTGGGGGAAGAACTAGGGTTTCCCCTTGGCAAAACTGTGCCATATATTTTCCTCGTTTCTACCACAATTTCTCATATCACATCCACCTCTACTTTTTTTTTTTTTTTTTTTTTTAAACGTGTGACTTGTTATCAGAAACAAATGTTTTCCTTGGGCTCACAAAAGTCAGCTTTTATGTTACCCCAATGTAAATTGCAATGACAGCCAAAGCAACAAAGCAGTAAAACCATCAAAAGTCACCTGTCAAAACGAGTATGTAACTGCTGGGGGAAGTCAATACATGCTATATCTTTTGCAACATCATGACATTTTGTTACAGTTATGGCTCCCCAATAATTAGCAGGTGACAGTTTAGTTTTAGAACAAGGGCATTTTATAATCAGTGACCCATCTATGCTGCTCAACCATCTGATCTGTCTCAAGGTCACGGTCTTCAGTAACCGGGTAAGAATTACATCATCTGTCCTACTATAGGATGACAATTACATCATTGATCAATACCTGACATCTGAGTGTTATCAGCAAATTCACGTTAAGGATGAGTTACAACTGGGCAGACACCACAAAATGAAACTCCTGTTTGGTTCAACCCACATCCCCATTAAGACTACATCATAAAACTATCAACTCTATTACTATTATTTGTGTTACAGGGCAAACTGAGAGCTAAGCAAAGATGGGGTGGAGAAGGTGCCACGGCGGCACGCCCTTTGCAAAGACGGAGAAGATGGTCTTTGCTTTGAAGAGCTCACAGCAGCCTGAAGTGACAAGAGCAACGGAGGGTGGAGGAAAGAGGTGTAAGCAGATGGCAGCAGACCACATGTTATTTCTGTAAGCTTTTGGTAGCGGTGCAGTTTGAAGCACAGTCACATGTTCACCTTCAACAGCAGTAAGTGTTTTAAGCTATTTTAGTTTCCTCTGCCTTGAAACAGATCTGGAGCAAGCAGGCAGCAAGCAACTGTGTCTCAGTGGAAGATGCGTGAATGCACAGTCCTTGGGTCTTCTGCTCCCCTGCAGCTGGTTTGGGAGCAAAACATGAGTCTCCGCAGTCAGTGAGGAAGAGATCAGCTGAATGGAAGGAGAGTGAGCGAAGGTCTGAGCAAAAGAGGATAAAGATGATCCGGTTAAGAGTGAGGTTGAGCAAAGGAGGCTCAGAGAAGAGGGGAAAGCTGGACCAAACAACAAAACAGCTTAGGGTCGAGGAGATCTAGGTGCAATTTGGGCCCACAGTCTGTCTTCTGGCTGCTTTTGCCATTGTGCCACTTCTGGCTCAAGTCTTCAGGAAGGAGCAACTCCCTTGCTCCCCCTTATGTCAAACTGTTAAAGAGATGGAGCTTGCTCTGCCCACCTTTGCTCACCCAGGGCTCAGGCAGCCCTTGGGATTAGGGTAGCCTGAGCAGAGCCCCACTAAAATGTTTCAGCAAAAACACCTACAGCAAGATTCAACAGCGTGTGATAAAACACCCACTTGGGGGGGTGGGGGGTGGGGATATATCATATACAGTCGTACCCAGAGGCACTGACATACTTGGCTTCTGTACAGGCATACACTGAACTCCAAACTCCAATACAAAGGGCAATACACAGAACAGGAGTCCCAGGGAGAGATAATACTATGCTGACATTTTCACCCCCGGATACACTAAATTAGGTACCAATCCATACTTTGGGACCTATATAGCTGGCCTCCTTCACAGAAGTGCTGTGTGCACCCAGAGGCCCATTAAAGTGAAGTGGAGGGTTGCAGGCAACTTGCCTGCTCTGGAAATCAGGCCAGGACTAACCAGATTTGATAGCTCTGACCTTAACAGATACGGTTGTGAAACACAGACAAGACTCTAGCACCAGCATGGGAATTAAATGAGGTTTCTAAACCATAAATTAAATGTTGAATCTTACAAATACGTACACTGCATCTGTATGTCCTGAAATGCGTACAGGGGCAAGAACTGATTTGGCCATTTAAAATGCTCAATTTTAAAACACCTGATTTTACAGGGTGTAACTCCATAACCTCAAGGACAGGCGACCTTCTCATCTTAAGCAGAACTCTACTGTCAGGCACAGAGAGTGGATATTTACTGTGTATCACTCCATCTTCTCCCTATATACACACAGACACGGAGTGGCGTCTTTAATGTGAGAAGTCAGTAAAAGCATGGCATCAGAGAAGAGACGGCAGTGAAGTCATCTCAGAGAGGAGAATTTTTATTTCAGGTTAGGGTGAGGTAGTTAATAATAACTGTGTTTTTCTGGCAGGGCCCACTCCTGTATACCTCTCCCCAAGAGGCAGGCAAACTCGCTGCCTCCGGAGTAAATAGTGAGGCAAAGACTGCCTCTGTGGGGCTCATTACAGGGTAGGGGCATTAGTCCCTTTTTCTTATAATAAATCCTTAGTGTACTCACAATAACAAAAAATTACTTTCAAAGTTTTGTTTAAAGTACTTAAAGTTCAAAGTGTTCAATGCCTCAGATCACATTTGCAGCAGATTTAATAGGGCAGTGCTGCTGACCTCCAGAAGGTACGTTTTACCCTTGCAGACTAGAGAATAATTACACACAGAGAGGCTAACTCTGCCATCCCCTGTGCCAGGTTTATGCTGAAATAACTCCACTGATTGATGAAATTAAGATGGAATGAGACTGCAGTAATCTGATACTGAATCAGGCCATAAAAAATACAATCTGCTTTGTCAAAAATGTAGTCGGCTCGAGAGATTTCCTTCCTCTCTCCCTACGCAGAAAAGCTCTTCTATTTTTTCATATGAGGAATTTTGAAAAAGCAAGGCCTGTAGGATTCTGGGCTTCTTTTTTTTTTGGACTGTAATGTTATGCTCTCTGGGGAAGCTCATCACAAAGTTAAGCGCGAACTCCTCACAGGTAACAGGAAATTAAAACACAGTAAGAAAATAACCCATCCATACAGCTTACCGTGTAGTTTATCAAGCATATAAATACGAAGTTGAATAAAAAGTTAAATGCTGCTTCAGTTTCATGACTGCTAGCTCTTTATCCCTGTCTCAGAACCCAACGGTGTTCTGTGGAGGAGGAAACATGTCAGTGCAGCAAATTTCACCTGCAATGAAAAGTAATTTATTGTGCCTAACTGTGAAAAGCAAATTGATATCATCATCTAGGAGTTTGTATCTTGCAAGGGTTGTTTCTGTAATTTGCCTTTCTTTTGGAAAGAACTAAGATTAGAATAAGAATGCAAAAACTTGCAACTAAAATTAAATTAAGCTGGGTTTCATGAAAACTTGCTAGATGAGAAAAGTTGGAAGGAGATGTATGTATGGCACAAAAAGAAGTACAATATGGTTATGAAAAATAAAGCTATTTCTGAATTGCTAGTGAGATACATTAGTCTCAGATATCATGAAAATTCCAAGGAAAATAACCTTTTCCTCTCAAAATGTGTTTCTAGTAAGCCAGTTGGTTAATTTAAGAAAAAAAGAAGGAAAGAGCAAAACGACTGGACATTATTTCTTCTGTGTTATCTGAAAAAGACAATCTGTACAAGCACAACTGAGGAGGAATAAACTGGAAATCTAAACAACCAAACTAAAAGTTAAACCTTTACCCTGAACAACCTGACCACCGGATTCCTTTAAAACACACTTAAAAATACCATCACTTTTCTCAGCAGCAAGGATGACAGCATTTGCATTTTGCTGCTGGAGCATTAGCTAGCTAAGGTTGAGAAAACTCAAAAGGACAGGGTGGGACAAGGGTTAGAACAGAAATTGCGTACGTCTCTGAACGTTCCCATTGCTTTACAACTCCCTTGACTGCGTAAGAAGGGCAGAAGATGAGACCTTTCCAACAACTGGTTTATGTCTCCTGTGGCAGATCTCTCTACTCTGCTCCCAGAGAGGTAAGATGTGAAAGTCTGAGGTCTTATTAGCCCATCAGCATGCATAAACTCCAGCCTTTTACACTGCTGAACTATTATATACAACTAAGGAGCCTCCTACTCCTCAATCCACTGCCAGCACCTTCCGATACGCTTGCTTTCCACTCTCTCCTCTCTCACTCCTTCCTATCCAACATTTTCAGCTATCCCATACGCACGTTACTGATGCTCTAGCTCCCATCTCCTGTACCTTCCCAACTCAACAATCAACCTGTAGCTCTTTCCCGCGTTACTTGGCTTTTCCACTTCTCTGCCCAGCATGGGTTATCATCCTGCTGCTCCTTCTTGCTAATAACCTGTTTTTAATAGCAGGCCCTATTTTTTTTACTAACACCAAAAACTCAAAAAAAAGTAACAGGAATCTATGGAGCTGATAACAGATTAAAGCGTTGCCTTTGCCTTTACTTCCTTTAGAAGTCAGGACATGAAAAATATCATCAAAGGCACAGATCAAATTTATAAAAGCTAACTGGAATCAATTTTCAGGACAGATGGGCTGACACCCCTTCTCGTCCAGCTAAGCGCTGGGCTCGCAGCACCTCGTTATTACATGATTTCAGAAAGAAGGCACCTTCATCAGCATAAAACTGGGAGATCTTCAGGCTGCATAGCTCAGAATGAAGCACGGAACACACCACCCAGCTGACTCCTGCAAGAAGCCTTCCCATATATAAGGGGAGGGGATTTAAACCCCACAGCGTAAGAAAAAGAGGAAAAGAGACACAGAGCAGTTAACCGTAATGCCCCCGAATGAGACTGCAAGTTGGCAGCAACAACACAACTACAGAGAATTCAGGGCTTCTTGGATCTTGGCTACATCAAGCCGTTAAGAGGAAAGCTTTTCTCCTTAGGTGTGAAGTATGACAAAGCTGTAGAAGGCGGTTGTCCTTTCTGACTTAACCACAGACCTTGGTTAAAGACAGACAGTTTGTATCACACCAAAGCCAGAGGAACTGGCCTCTAGGGATGCCTTTTTCTATTGAGGTTGAGGAGCTGGGCTCCTCTGGCTGTCATTTTTTAATGAGGGTCTCACCGGAGTGCATCTCAACCAACTGCACTCTCCTCTCCCAAGTTAATCTTCATCACCAAATGCTGCACACACTGATGAAGATGATGAACAGTAAAGTGGTGTCATAGCTTAACCAATGGCTGATACAGCAAGGGTGTTGCGTTACTTCAGTGACAGCAGCTTGGAGCGTGGAAATTATTATTTTCACCTTTATTCCCCTTCACCCTCAAAATTACCACCTTCCACTCGCCAATGTGGCAAGAGCGACTTTCGGAAGGAAGGACCCTGGAGAAAGCAGAACTGCACACTGGCAGCCACAAGCAAGAAAGAATTTGCCTTGCAAAATGACCAGGCCCCCAAAGTCCCAAGTATAACGGGGCACAGACAGAAATACTACAAATGTGCCCAACGGCACAGAAAGGCGTATCATGCAGGCTACTCTAATGGCAATGCAAAACTCAAATATGGCCACATAACGCTGTGAAAGCCTTTGGTGCAATGGGCATGGGACTGGAAATGGCCTGGTTTTGAAGGGAGAGCAGGGAGAAGGGCTCTCAGCAGAGAAACGAAGGTGAACAAAGCAGAATCCTCTTTCAGGAAACAGACTTTGATGTTCAGTATTGCTGGGGAGGAAGAGCTGTACCCGCATTGTACACACAAGATGTCCCATTTCGGGATGCAGTCTGCTCTCGTTGGCAGCTCTTTCTCGCTGCCAACAGCAGACTGCAGCAGAACTACGACTTGTGCTTTCTAGCAGCGAAAGCAGGACCAGGCGTATATTCAAATAGGTATTGATGCTACATGTACTCTCAGTTTTACTCTCAAACAGCAGAAACTGGTGGTAGTCCGCAAAGGCTTGTTAAGCATATTCAAATGAACTCAGAGCATTT
Source organism: Egretta garzetta (assembly GCF_000687185.1). Taxonomy (NCBI): domain Eukaryota; kingdom Metazoa; phylum Chordata; class Aves; order Pelecaniformes; family Ardeidae; genus Egretta; species Egretta garzetta. The sequence goes on from NW_009259588.1 coordinate 6,565,713, forward strand.
CTACATGCAATTAATCATGATTTATTTGAAGGCGCTCTGTTAGCACTCCCTTCTTCTGCTTCCTGAAACTCCAATTAATGAGGGCCAAGCCTCAATCTGAAACTATTTTCTCTCATGTGTTGAACAAAAATGATGGGAAAAAAGGGTTATTATCCAAACCAATAAAGTGTTCTGGCAAAAAAAATTTCTTTGCATCTTTGAGCAGAACAAATGCCTTAAAGAGAGAGGTTGGGCAAACTAGATTAAATAACTATTAGCAACTTAAGAATTTGGAAGCAACACAGGTTTTATTTAATAAGAAGCTAAATAGTGTTTCTGCCATCACTGCTATTAGTCATCTACTTGCTACTGTTCTCAGTTTAGCGTCTACATGTATTACATTACATGGTCTCAGAGAACAAACTAGTTACAGTGTCTCTGAAGCACAGGAGTGAGGAAATAAGCATGCCTTGTTTGTGATAAATTAGCTATACATATTTTTGAATCTGTAGTTTGCCTGCTTAAAAACATTTCCAATGGCTCTTTTGCATTCAGGAGAGAGAAAATTCACTTTTATTTGCCCTAGTATTTCAAGTCAAGTCTTTAGGGACGAGAAAACCCATATTATTTCTTAAAACATTTTTGCCCGAGCTAGCAGGAGATGGGGTTGGTGACTCTGCATGGGTTTCACCCATCATATTGCATCTGCTGAAACCCTTCACCTGTCTTCCCTAAAGAAGTTCATCCCATTACTAAGGGTAGACCCTCTGCACCAAACGTGCGTGAACAGACCATGCCCGTGGACTGTACTTTGTACTCCAACACCAACGCAAGAGTGAAAGCAACCGATGATGCTGACCTTCAGGTCACAGCTATCCCCTAAAACATAGCGGGGAGCTGCTTTTCTGGATATATGCTTTCACTGTGAGATTTCTAAATACTGCGTTTTGATGCAGAGTAAAACTCTCTAGATTTTTAAAATACTTTCCAAATACCTTTTCCTTACGTCAGTCAAACAGAACAGCTAGCTATACATAACTTGTGCTGCATAAGCAAGTTCCTTTCAAAATACACTAAGTGCTTTGATACGATGCTGGTTGCCACTTCAGACCCTAAGCCAGGTTTGTTAAAATCTGTCCAAATACCACATACAAAAGATGAAGGAGCTGTGCTACAAATAGAGCAACTGCAGAGGCTACAGCCCTGCCCACATTCAGTCTCATGTATTTTTACACAAAGCCTAGCACTGTATGATGTGGGTGCCAGCTATAGCTTGTACCACACTGCCAACAAAAGAGGATCCAAAAACAGATAACAAGGAAAATTCTAGGGCAGTTTCTGCATACTATGAGAAACAGAATTTGTTGGGGTTTTTAAGAATCACCATTGTAACACGTTTCACAGGCATCAATAACATAAATGCAAATGGCACTGACACCATCAGTCACAAATTATTTCAAACTCATCATCTTGCACCCCAGAGAGGAGATGTTTTGCGTAAAGGTTCTGCTTCAGCTCCTGCCCCCAGTACAGACAGTATCATACCATAATACAACGATGTCATGACCGGTTTATAAAGCAAGTTGGACTTGACTGCATGAACAAGGTCATTTTACAGTCACGGACAGGCACTCGGTTCCAGCTCTGCTAGAATGCACAGTACCAGCACACACAACCTTAGCACAGTAAATTCAGTAGCACAGAAAAGCTTTTCGGGTTCATGGGCACTTGGGAAAGGCCTTATGAAGTAATTTTCCAGCAACATTTTGCAGCAGCAAGTTTGACTTACTTCTTTCCTCCCCCCAGGCTTTCTGAACCTGGAGAAACACTGCCTGGTTGTTCTCCTCGTGCCAGAACAAACCATGTTCTCTGTCACTCCAACTTACCACAGCAAACTTTTAGATACTGACACAGGAAGACAGAAAACAAAACAAAAAATACCACACAATCTTGTGGAAGAAAAACATCTGGATTGTTTGCAATTTAAAGCCTTGACTTTCTATTCCATTGTGGTGGGCTGACCCTGGCTGGATGCCAGGTGCCCACCAAAGCTGCTCTATCACTCCCCTCCTCAGCTGGACGGGGAGAGAAAATATAACGAAAGGCTCGTGGGTCAAGATAAGGACAGGGAGATCACACAGCAATTACCGTCATGGGCAAAACAGACTCAACCTGGGAAAATTAGCTTAATTTATTACCAATCAAATCAGAGTAGGATAATAAGAAAATAAAAAACAAATCTTAAAGCACCTTCCCCCCACCCCTCCCTGGTCTTCCCGAGCTCAACTTCACTCCCAATTTCTCTACCTCCTCCCTGCCAGCAGCGCAGGGGGACGGGCAATGGGGGTTGGGGTCAGCCATCACACGCTGTCCCTACCATTCCTTCCTCCTCAGGGGGAGGACTCCTCACACTCTGCCCCTGCTCCAGCCTGGGCTCCCTCCCACGGCAGACAGTTCTCCATGAACTTCTCCATGAGTCTTTTCCACGGGCTGCAGTTCTTCATGAACTGCTCCAGAGTGGGTCCCTCCTTCCCACAGGGCGCAGTCCCTCAGGCACAGATGGCTCCAGCATGGGTCCCCTGCGGGGTCACCAGCCCGCCCAGCAAACCTGCTCCAGCCTGGGCTCCTCTCCCCACAGGGCCACAGCTCCTGCCAGAAGCCTGCTCCAGCCTGGGCTTCCCATGGGGTCACAGCCTCCTTCAGGCACCCCCCTGTTCTGGCGTGGGGTCCTCCCCGGGCTGCAGGGGCACAGCCTGCCCCACCAGGGGCTGCACCAGGGGCTGCAGGGGAATGTCTGCTCCGGTGCCTGGAGCTCCTCCTGCCCTCCTGCTGCACCAGCCTGGGGGGCTGCAGGGCTGTGCCTCTCCC
>NW_009259588.1:6569144-6569460 GCF_000687185.1 Egretta garzetta
GCCTGGGCCGCCAGCGGGTCCATCTGGGAGCCAGCTGGCATTGGCTCTGTCGGACATGGGGGAACTTTCTGGCAGCTTCTCATAGAAGCCACCCCTGTAGCTCCCCAACTACCAAACCCTTGCCATGCAAACCCAACATATTGATTAAACAATAACCAGATTTTATCTCAGAATAGAAATTTACAGCTTGAGCTGCACATCCCTACTGAACCAGCTGTAGACTTGTTCAATCATTTACTTTTGTTGGGGTTTGAAAGAGTGAACAGTTTTGTGATCCTGTAAACATCTTTGCCTTTTATTTCCCTTTATTCCTGCT
>NW_009259588.1:6570009-6571657 GCF_000687185.1 Egretta garzetta
CTGCTGAATGACAGTGCGCTGTAATCACGTTCTGCTTGGCAGAGATACAGAAGACCTAGAAGTCTTCTCCTGTTGCCCCACGCCTATGCAGAGGAAGCATCTCTCTCAGCTCCCCCGTGGTTGAAGGTGCCGCCCCTTGCAGCAGCCCGTGCCCTGCTGAGCTCGCAGTGACCCTGGCCTCCTCCATGCATGACCCACGGGGCTGCGGCGCCAGCTGACACCTGACAACGCGTAGGAATGTGCAAAATCGAAACGAAGGTTTGAGAGGAAAATGCAATGCTCATAAGGCAGCTAGCCTGAGGTCGGCTCTGAGCAAACCGAGGATCAGAGCAGGGGGTCATGCTCGAGAAGACCATCTCAGCAGTAAGAAGCACTTTAGATGCAAAACTTCAGGCTATAAAGAGTGCAGCAGGCCCCCGGAAAGAAGGATGCCCAGGCAAACTTCAGGTTTTTACCACATTATTTATGTGCATGTTCATTAATCTAAAGCAAATTACTATGTGTCCAGGAGATTATTAATCCTCTCAGTCAGTAGTGTCATGCCATCATCCTGCAAACCCTGAAGTACCACGCCGCAGTGCTACTTTGGGGGCTTCCACGCTGCAGTACAAAATGGGAGGGTGCTGAGGGGAAAGGAACGCACAATACTTCCATAGCAGATTTTGATACTCTGGGTTACAGGCCATAGAAATGGTTGGCAATTCACCTCCTCTCCCCAACCTGCACCTGGGGCGGTCACTAAGGAAACTTGCTCTCGCTCTTGGGCTACACCACTTAGATGGCACACGCAGCACAGGCTGACACCTTCCTCGCTGCAGCCCAGCAAACAGCAGCGGCTTTCAGGCCAATCAAAAATAATGACCCCTCAAGCGAGTCACACAACCTATCGCCATTTATTACCTAAGACAGTTGCTTTAATAGCATTACACTGGGAATTCAGTTAACCCACCCCACAGGCTGGATTTCAAAGATATTTAAGCCGCCGGCTTTTCCCATCAAAGGTTTGAAAGACTTCATGCCTTTTTTATTTTTTTTTCTTCTTTTTAGTAACTACACAAGAAGTGTCACTTTACAAAATTTATGGCTGGCCCAATGGCAAGTCTGGCATTGGTTTGTAAGACTCCTGACCAGCCTGAATTCTTTAAAAAAAATAAATTTAAAGAAAAATTAAGACAACACAGAGTAAAAACATTCCTAGCAGAAATCAGAAGTATCTTCCCTCTCTCAGGGGATCAGGCTTACCACACTTTAACATGTACAGTTTTCTTATTTTTATTTTTTTTTTAATTGGAACGAATCAGACAAACCTCTTCGGTCCTTTTTTTTTTTTCCCCCTGCTTTCCACTGTTTTTTCAATACTGTGGCTGATAAATACTATCAATTTCAGTTAGTAGCTTAATCCTAATCAGGTCATATCACAGTTCACTGCCTGGGGTTGCACCCAGCAAGCAACACTGGCCCAGCAGAGCCATCCTCCATCTCTCGGTTGCCATAGATACTCCTCGGTGACCTCCTGACACATTTACTTGGCTGGCAAACCGAAACTGTCATCGCATCAAGTGCTGGTCCCTCTTCTTGTTGTTACTAATGCCACTGTTTCTCCTAGTGGCACTGAGGAGATCCTCGCATTCATATGCACTCTGCGAAA
>NW_009259588.1:6571693-6603960 GCF_000687185.1 Egretta garzetta
CGCTTCAAGCACGCCTCCTGCAACTCTTGATTCAACAAGTGAAACCACTCATACTAACCCTGAAACACACGCCGAACCCTCCTGCAAAACATGCCAGTGGAAGGCTCCAAACTAGAAATTCAATTTCACGATCACACCCCAATCACAACGAGTTTTATTATGTTTGGGATTTAATACGGAAGGGCCTCAGATTTCTGTTTTAAATTATTCCTCCCAGCAGGCTAGCTTTCTTTTTACACTGCCTTCCTTTCCTTCTACGGCATTTTAAGATCTTTATTTTTACTATAATCTGGAGAATAAAAGAGGTCACTAATACCTTTACTTGGTTTGCAGAGCTGGAGAACATCTGGATCCCAAAATGACAACAGAAGAAGAGAAATGTTAAAAAAACCCACAATACTTGCACCAAGAAATCAAGGATTTCCTTTTCCTAAGAATATTCAAATTGCAACAAAGGAAAACTACAGAATATCAGAGCCTTCCACAGAGTAAGTGGTTCAATTCTCAATCATGGAAAAATAACTATATTTAGAAACGCATAATACGTTACTTTTTCTTCTGATAAATTCAGTGGAATTAAGAGAACCAGATGGCCAAATATCTATGGAGTATTCAGATCTATTACAGTGATGCAGGAACATTAGAGAGGAAGAAATCCTACACGTCCTGAGAGTAGCCTGTGCAGACCACATAATAACAAATGAGATCATTATGCGCAGCCTCAAAGCAAAATGGTCTTTTGACTTTCAACAATTTATGTGCGCTGTGGAATGTCAAGTTATTATCTTTTTTTTCTATTCAAAAAAATTCCTGAAGCACTATTCCTTCCGATTTAGCACAAAGATTATACAATGAAAAACCTCTACTCCCAATAAATGATCATTTGGCAACTTCAGTGATCACAGGACTTGAAAATGCTGGTGTTACAAAACATTGGTTTACTATTTAAGTGCAAGTGAAAAATGAAAAGCACAGCTCTGAATCCCAGTCTGAAAAAAGCAACACACCCACCAAAGCATCACTGATGCACACAGCAAAAAAACCACCCCAGCAAAGGGGAAACATCATCGCCGCTTTAACACTCTCCAGGCAAAGAAAGCTTCCCGGACAAGTTGTGTCAGCAGCTCCACAGCATCCTCTCACGACGGAACGAGTTTCACTCGTGCAAGTCAATGGCACTGAAGAACAGGTCTACAACTGTCACTCGGTATTAAACCCATCCCAGGTCTTTAACTGCAGAATGGGGGAAGGATGATGCAGCCCTGAGAGCCCTAGGGGGGAACGTGAGATGCAGACTCAGCTCCCCACCGTGCCACCCTTCGGGCCAGGACAGGAGCCCACTTCCAGGCTTGATTCAGCCATCTGAGCAGCAGAGGCACCACAGCTTCCCCATCTGATGGGAGCACTGTGGGGACAGACACAGGGAAGCCTGAAACGCTCAGGTATTTTTTGATGTGCTGCACGCAGACTCCCTAGGTGGTCCCTGGAAAGCGAATCCTGCATTGCTGTATTCTGCTCTTCACCAAACACATAACTAAAACTGGAGAGGATGGAAGAAGGAAGCAAGTAACTTTGAATTTAACATACACAGTGAAATTCTGCCAGCATTTCCACTTGAAAAATCACTGGTTTAGACAGAGTCCAAAAATAATAGCATCTTTATTCTAGCTTTATGGCTATAGTTATGCTAACATTTTCAGTACCACTATATTTCCGAAATACAATCAATGATTACTAGAAAGTTTTGTTAAAAGAAGTTTTGAGATGAATTCTGATGTTCTGTTTTCTTAGGCTGCAAAGGAATGTGATGAGCGCTGACATGAAAAGCACTTGAACTGTGCCAACACTATTTTCTTCTATAAACACCAGTAGGAAAGCACCTACCAATGCAGCCATGAGTCAGTCTAGCTGATCAAAAACTATTTCGAGCCCTGTCTCTATACATTGTTCATGGCATGGAGGATCCGGAGCAGATTTTCTAGTAGTACTTTCCTTTTCCCCCCCCACAAATTTTAGTATGAGGACGTCCTACAGTGACACATCCCTCGAAGGATTTCCCTCCTGCTTACCCACAAACTGTCCAGCCCCCACAAAACTGAGTGGATTGCACATGTCAGCCCAACTAATTAATTCAAGCTTACAAATAGCTACCCAATCGTTGAAGGATATGTACTTACTCAGTGTTTTCCCACACACATTTTACTTAAGTATTTTATGTTTAGACAGCCTAATATATTAATCAGTCTGAAAAGGGCAAGAAGGCTAAATTAATTAGACGATTTATACCTGGTTCAAGACCTTTTTACTTGCCTCAGGAGTGTAAAGTGGCCCTTACGTGTGTGAAGATCAAGACCTAGGATTTGTATGTTTTACATTACTTGTGGGAAAACCCTGCGTGATACTGGTGGGTTTTACTTCAATGATTACAGTCCCCAAGAAGGAACATGTCCATATCTGTATTTATAGTATATATATAGATCTTATATATACTATAAGTTTATAGTATATTTATAGATCTAGATATAGCCCCAAAGGCCACAAGGTTCTTCACTCGTTAGAGATCTCGTTCTAGAAGACATCAAATATGCATTGAACCCTTTAAGCCCCGAATAAATCTCCCAAGAACACACTTGACCATGCCTTAAACACAGAAACAGTCTGAGGATGACTTCAATCGTGGTCTTTCTGCCCTTCCCCACCCCCCCACCCCACCCCCCTTTTTTCCCTCACAGTTCACATACCTTTGCTCAATTCACTGAATTGAGGTTTACAGCAAGAAAAAACACAGTCATGAAACTCAATTGCGATTAACTGGTAGTAACATCGCAATTATAGCCAGGAAAAAAAAACAAACCACTGCTTAAAACTCAGTATATTTTTATCTACACATATATGATTACAAATGACTTCTTTGACACCAGATGTGCCACGCATTCTGTGCACACCGCTGCAGCTTCAACCATGAACCTATCTCCGCTTAACCCTTCCAAACACCAGCAAGCTGCTACGCTAACAAATAAAACAAAACCAAAACCCAGCTTAAACGATTCTATGATTCTATGAAATCACCCTCCTTGTGGTTTCCTTAACTAAACTGCAGCAGCTTGCCCCATGTAGGGGAAATCTCAGTGTTTGTGTACCCGTGAACTGCTTTTTACGCTTCTGCAGTTAATTCAAACATTTTCCCCATCCACATCAATCAAGCGTGCCAATGGCTCACCCAGGGACAGCGTAGCGAGCATCTTGTCTGCAAGCCTACGCACTCCTACACAAGCCACGTGCAGTTAGGTTAATTAAGAGGGGCCTTTGGTACACATTTCGAGAAACCTCCGAATTCCTGTCTCCGTGACATGGTACATGAAGTGCTTTATCACATGCACTCTGTACACTTGACACCAAAGCTGGCTGGAAAATAGCTGCCAGCACTACCCTTAGCTCCACGTTCCCATGGTCGCATCTCAAGCCACGTGCTCCTTCTCAGCAACACGTGACACATCACCCAAAATATCAGCCTGTAAGGGGAAGGATCAGCATCAGCAAGATGGGGGGTGGGGAAGTGGGGTTTTTTTTGGAGCCAGTTCTGACATATTCCGATGCTAAAGCAACGCCACTGATGCGGGTGAGTCCTGTGCAAGCCACTATGTCAGCTTAGGTGTTTTCCTTCTAGGAGGAGGAATATCCCTTAACTTAATATCCAATACATTAAATCTACTTTAAGTAACGTACTAGAAAATGATACTTAACCAGAAGGTCTAAGTAACAGCTCTGGATCTCCATCGCAGGCACAGCACAAGCAGCCGCAGTTCACAGTGCTCCTAGCATGTACTGCCAGCACCTTGCAGGCTTGGAGGGGAGAGCTGAGGTGTCACTCCCACCCTCTCCCCTGAAAAATGCTCAGTTCGTCAACAGAGATATTCTGCTAGGAAATGGAGAGACTGACAACTCATTTCCATCAAATCACTGGGCAATAATAAAAAGAGGTCCACTTACTTAAAAGAAGCACAAATTAGGGTAACACACATCATTTCAGAGGTGTTACAGAAAGAGGGGGTTTGTCCTTTAGCTGTAATTGACGAAGAGCAAACACAAACTTGCAGTTTGGCAGGGAAAGGCCTCAGCCACGGAGGACAGGGTCTTCAGTCAGTGTCCCTCAGTTGAGTGACTGATGAATTAGGCTGAGAAGGTGTCTGTGCTTTGAACTTTCTTGTATAAAGGATAAATACAGTCAGGCAGAGCAGATGGACAGACAGACAGCTATTAAAAGCTCCACAGATAACCCTCTGGCAGCATCACACACAGAAAACACAGATACTGAAGAAACTTCACAGACAACAGTCTTGGAGCTCAGATACCGTAATGCAGTTAAGATCCAAAGAATATGTTTTTAAAGCCACACAGATGATTGTCCATTTATTTTATAAGAGAAGGCCAGCCACATCCGACAACACACTTCATGAACCATTAACGCAGCGGAATCCATTTATTGCTTCTTAGTATACACACTGAGAAGAAATTAATAAATATCATCAACTGGAGCAATACCAGCTTGCTAAATGGTGATCCATTTAATTTCAAAATGCTGCTCCTGCTAAAATTTACCGAAAACACTGACCTTCCTGATCACTTCTCAAAACAGTTCCCGTAACAGCACAAAGCAGGCTGAGGCAGCTGAACTCACACAAGTTGCAATCTGCGGCGTTGTGTGCTTTTCAGCATGGTGTTCTGAACTCAGAACTGAAAAGAAACTATTTTGAAGCACATTTCACTGAGCAGCTCACAAGAAAAAGGCTGCAGCCCCAGACTTTTATAGACATTTCAGCCTGCAGTGCTTCACTCCCACTGCTGGTCTATACACTGAATACACACACTCCTCTCCGCACACGCTCACATGCACCCAGTGTCACACTGGGTATTTCACTTCTAATAGTAAACCGGGCAGAAAGGAATTTTATTTTTACACTTTCACACCACCCACTCCTAATTAATGTCAATCAGCATCTTCTGCATAGCACACACTGCAAATATATGTGGCCTTATCTGTGCCGGGGGCCGGGGGTGGTGGCAAGAATTGCTACTGCTGCTAAAAACTGAGTGGGCTCCACGTGATGGATTCACGCAAGTAAGAACCTGGAGACGCACGACCCTCCTGAGGGGTCATTAAAATGGGGGGACATTTCTGTCGATTGGTTTGTACTTCCCTCCCCCAATGCATATGGGAAGTAATCCTCCAGTTTGGAAGAGCCATTGCAGACTTCCCGAGGTGCAAGAGGGAGCGAGGACTTGCCAGTACATCTTGACAGCTGCCGGGAACAGCAGCAGCAGCGGGAGGGAGGGACAGCAAGAAAATTTTGCTGGTGACTTCAGCGGAGCCTGCATTTCAAGTCCACACTGTTTAGACAACCACGGACCAAAGCCAGGCAATTAAAACCACTGTCAGCTACCAGGTATGTGCCTGTGATTCCACTCCCTGGCTGTCCCGATAGCCACCACAGCAGCAGAAGGGAGGGTAGGAAAATCTTGCCCCCAAAACCCAAAGCAGACAAACTTGGTTTCCCAGCACATGCACCACTCACTTCTTTTTATAGACTGCTTTTCTCTCAGATGCAAAAGTAAATCCAGCTCAGATGATTTCCCTGCCTTAACTTTTGTACAAGAGGAAGACAGAAAGCTAAAAAAGGAAAATTAGACACTTCATGAAATCCGTGATTAAGACACAGAAACTAACAAGACAGATGGGCTGAAACATTCAGGGAGCTTCAGTTCATCAGCCCATGTTTTTCCAAAGATCTACAGTAAACTATTGTCTTCCCCATGTAGAATTTTTAAATCCCATTTTTCCTTGCAATAATTTAACACCATTTCTAAACTCGGAGTCCCCTTGTTGGGTAGTCCAAAATAAACCCCAATATTTACTCAACGGGTACATGGCCCTAGAACCTAGCTAGGGGGTTTTTCCTCCCCTTTCCTTTGCCTTTTTTCGGGTGCAGATAACAGCTGCCGCTGCTGGCACAGAGAAGGTGAGCTTGCTGGGGAGGCAGAGGGGGGCGGTGGTGAAGGCAGGGGGGAGAAGCAAGAGGCTGCTCAGGCAGCACCCAGCGGCACCTCGCTCCGCTCTGCTGCCCGCTTTGCTCCCTTGTCTGCACCCGCGGGAGGAGCTGCTGCCACTGGCATTAGCTGGGTCATTACCGTGCAGACAGAAACACGAGGCCCAATACACAGCTAACTCCCTCCTACAAGTGTTCATCTCACAGGGGTAAGAAGCGGCAGTCAATACTTCATGCTCTGAAATGAAGGGCTGACAGCTCCTGGCAAGGGTGGTCTGCCCCTCCACAAGCTCCTTGCTCACAACGAGGACTCGGGCTGGTCCATCCCTGCCCTGTATCCCTTCTTCCATCAGAAATTAAGTCCCCTTTTCTGCAGGGTGCACAAAGCAGCCACTTGCCCAGGGAAAAAAGGAGGGGGGCAAGGAGAAGAAGAAGGAAAAAGGGAGGGAAGGAAAAAAAAAAAAAAAAAGGAAATCTGTGGCTCCATGCTTGGCAAAAGCCAGTGATCAGCAACAACTGCCGAACGCTGAGTCACTTCTTTCCCTTCCACCTGGCGAGTGGCTGCCCAGATCCATTCAGCAGAAAGCCTCTTTTCATCAAAACTGGCACAAATCTGGAGTAATTCCCTCCGTTTCAATGGAGCTGTTCAGGATTTACGGCAGCATGACACGACAAGCAGAATCCTGGCCGTTAAGAGCTACAAGCCCAGGTTTCCCTGCAGGAGACTGTGCTGCTCTGCTCTCGTGGGCCACGCTGCTAGCCGTGCAACAGCACTGATCCCGCGGCTGGTTCTGTTTTTCCTGATGCTCTCATCTCCAATAGATGCTCTGCGAGCAGGACCTTTGGAAAAATTACCCTCTTTCACACACTTCAGGAGAATTTTGACAAGGTATGAGCAGAAGAACGTTTAGTAGTTTGAATTCATTATTTTTTTCCGATTTAATTTTTTCCCAGATTTCATTTAATGCTCTAATTTGGTTTTGCAAAGATTTATAAAATCATTATTTTTTAACATCTCGCTGGACTGTGTGAATCAGAGTTCAGAAGATGGCAGAAATATCTTCTGTGCAGATGATGTGTGAATAAGCAAGGGCTGAGATCAAGATTTAAGGAATACCAATCAGCTTTACCAGACAATTATCTACTCTATTTATGTTCTCAGCTTAAGAAAAAAGCATTGCTAGAGGATTTATGCATGCAGCGGAAGGTTTCTACAAGCAGGGAAAGACCCTGACAAAACTACATTTACTCCCACCCAGTATGCAATGCAACAGCAACCAGAATAACAAATGGCAAACAAACACAAAGCCCAACCTTTGAAACAGGACTCTCTCAACAGAAGAGAGTTTCTGCTTTACTATAAACACAACACCTAAGTAAAAAAAAAATGCATTCACACATATACCAAGGGACTGACAGGTTTTTTTCTAAACAAATGCAATGAGTCTTGCCTGTCCTGGTTAAGTATATTTACAACAGTCAAGAATAGGATGTAACCGCCCAGAAACAGTGGCTTTCATGTAGTCCTTTCAATATGGGGAACACACTGTGCTCTACAAATATTAATTTAGCCTGAACAGCCAGTGAGGTATGCAAATATTACTCCGAGCTTCAACTCGAGACGACTGAGCACAGAGGAACAGCGAGGGGGATTTTCAGCAGTGCTTCAGGGAGCCTGCTCACAGCCAGGGAAAGCTGGGATCTTGTATGTCTGCAAGTGCTTTCAATAGTCCTGCCCTGATCGACTTCCTAGACACGCTGCAAGTCAGAGCCTGAAGCTGAATCCCCCTGCTTTTTCTCTTCAGGAGACCCAGATGAGCAAACATTTTCTGTATCCCAACTGGTTATGCTGCCAAAATCAACAAGGCGGTGTGCAGACATGGGTGCACCCCATGACATCTCCCAGGTCCTGGCTGTCCCAACCAAGAGGCCCAGCTGGGACATACTGCCATTCCTTCACCATCCCCATGCTGGAGCTCCCTCCCCATGGAAACCCAGTGGTGAGAGCCAAGCACACCGTTTTTGCCCGTAAGTAGGGGATGGCCTGGAGACAACCAGAGACGGGACCTTGACTCACAACCTGGAAGGTAGGAGGCTCACTGCTTTTGACATGGTCCAAAAAAAGCCACTGCAACCATTTAGGTGGGCAAGAGGAAGTGCAAACAGACCCCTATTGGCTTCTTGTCTTTTGAGGAACGATGATGCTGAAGAACCCCTGAGGCTCAACTGGTGAGGACAAGGCCAGAACATGACAAAGTCCAATGAGCCTCGCTGCGTATTTTGCCTTTTCAAGTTCCACCTCTAATCCAAAGGGAGGAAAAAAACATTTGTGAAGTCAAGGAAGCAGACAAGGAAAGGAGAGCTGAAACAATGTGGATCTAAGTGACCTGAAAAGAACAATCTCCTGGACCAATTTTTTTCTACCACCCCACAAAACAGCAGCAGAGGAAAGTGAAAGACAGAGAAATAGGTATCTTTAGGACAGGGTATACAGCACTGCAGCTGCTTCCACCTGAACACAACACCTTTAGACCAGCAGCCCAAAGAAGGTAATTCTCATAGCAACCATAACGCTTAAAACTATTCAACCCTCTCCCTCAAAAGCCTTGGTTTTAGCTCTTTATAATGCCGGCAAATATTTTTATTAAAATCTTCCATGCAAACATCTGCCTCAGACTGATCTTTTGTGGGAAAGTTTCAGCAAAAAAAATTCAGCCATTTTGGAGAAAGGAAGTAGCCAAATAAATATGTAGCTTTGACTGTTTTAAATTTACTTCTGCTGCTGCTGTTGTTACTAATTTATTGAAATATAAAAATGGCTTCATGCTCTGAAGCAAGCCTGAAAATTTGGCAGAAGTGTTATGCTGATCAGAGATGCAGTTTTAGCTGGTCCTGTGAAAAATCACCTATATTTGGTTAATTTTAAATCCCTGGGCAGTGGGGGAGGAAATCAGCAGCTAAAGTCTGCAGACTTTTCATCAGCGTAAACTTCACGCCCCAGGCTTCAACACAGCTCCATATGGGCCATGGCATCTATGAAAGGGTCTGTCCTCATGGGGTTCGCTGCAGAACAGAAGACTGAGCTCTAAGCAGCTTTGGGATTTTTGAAGTCAAGAAACCACTGTTAGTAAAGAAAGATACAATTATTTAAATATACTGTTCTTTACCTGGATATGTACAGAAGCAAGGAAGAGACAAAGAAGAGTGAAGAAACACTTGGGGCTTCCTGTTAGGGTTTTGGTTTTTTTTTTTTAAAGAAAGTAAATCCATAGGAGCAGCAGAGCACAAACACTTAAAATATCCCCAACACAGAACTTCACAAAGTAAATATTTTCTCGTAACCCAGCATGCCTGCATTGAAAATTCGTGCTCTGCTGTTCTCTAAAGTATTCTTCTCCTTCAAGAGCAACGCTTGGAGACGGTGACACAGCAATGCCAAGTTGCCCTCCCTGTACGCCAAGGCACCTCCACTCAAACACCCCCAAATGCCATTTCTTCCTTGTCAGAAATCTTTGTTAACAATTTTTTTTTTTTGTGAGCTGTGCTTTCCTTTTTTTGTTTGTAAACAAAGAAACAAACAAAAAAAATCAGAATTCAGAAAAGCTCTGCCAGAACTCAATTAATAAATAATGAGCATCGACTGGTTTTGATCATTTCCTTCTGTCTGAGCCTTACAAACTGACAGTAAAACAGTGTATGACCCTTTACAGGACAATTTTACTATCACATTACATCCCCAGTGGAAATTAAGCAACACAAATTTGACATTTTGAATGGGAATGGCTCATCCAATTTGGTGCAATGTTACCCACTGGGAAGTCCAGAGAGAAATACGCTTTGAGCCTGTGCAGCAGGATTTGCACAGCATCTACCTAGTCACACAGCAAACCCTTGCACAATCTGCACCAGCTCTTTCCCCTGCGCTGCAGTACAGAAATGTAGCTAACACTTTCCAACTCACAGAGCCATACTATTTTGCTGGGCTTTTTGCATTGTGTGGATGAAAACACAACTTGAGCTTGAGTTCAAGCAGTTCCTCAGGATGTGTGAATCCAGAGGGATGGGTATGGAAGGGCAGGAAAGGAGAGGAGTAAAGACATCCTGTCCTGCTGCTATAACTGGAAACATAGGGATGGAAGAAGTTACTTTCATATTCAAAACTGGAAAATGGGAAAAAGGGAAATAATAGGAGTTTAGAGAAAGGGAAGCTGAAAAAGCTAGTTTGGTCACCTAGAAAAAAAAAAGGATGACTAGCAAACACCTTTTGCCCCAGAGAGAGTATAAGAGGACAGAAGAAACAAACATACAGAGACAACTACACAAGTAGTTTCCAGCATTTTCTTTAAAAATCGTGGCCAGGAGCACAGATTCCCATTCCGCCTCTGTTGGCATAACTTTACTTGATGGGAATATGCCAATTTATACCAGCCATACCATTTATAAGATACCGGAGATAAAACCGGTATTAATAATATCTTTTTATGTCCTGGTGTTCCTGAACACACCATCTGTTCACCTTAGGAAACTGCAATGAGCGAGGTGCCCACTGTACAGGCTGATCTGCCAGGATTCATGAAGTGAATGGAAAGTCAGGATTTCCATGACTTCAGCCCTAATTTGACTACCAGCAACACCAAGTGATCTCTATCCAAAGCATAAACACGTTCTTTATAAACAGCTTAAATGCCAGTACTTTAAAAGCACAACTGTTCATGTGTTGTAATCTCTCTAATGAATAAAATTCAATCACATCTACAAAGAAAAGAAATCTGTTTGTTGACACACCACTGAAAGGAAGCAAAGTATGTCTCACAATACTAAAAAACCTGATGACAAACGTAAGGGAAATTACCCTTTGAATAATTTGTGCATGACCTGTAAGTTTTAGTGGGCTACAAGGAATACAAACTCGACAGTTCCATTTTGGTCTCGTACCGATACTTTAATTTTTTATAGATATGTACACACTTTTAAAATGCATACTTAGTCTCTTTTTTAAACTCTCTAAACTGCTTTGGGTGCAAGGGAAGGCTGGATTTGACCTCTTGCATGAATCACGTGTACAAGCCTTCTCAAAAAAAAGCATGTGGACAATAAAATAAAAAAAGAGGACAACTTTCCTCCCCTGCCTCTTTAAGATACTGCTGCCTTTCAGGCAGACAGTAAATGCTGCATTCAAACAACAGAATATTAATTTCTCTTAGTAACAGCAGCTATAAGTGTAGCTACTGCTTATACTGCTTCCATCCTACTAGTGTGATAACTGTCCAAAGCATAACACTCAACTGAATTGCCATAATTTCTGATAAACATCTAATTTTTTATGTAACAGAAAAGAAAAAAAAAAAAACCACCTTCAGAATGTTACCCCTTTCCTCTGTTGCCTTATTCTGCTTCTTTGGCACCAAAAGCAATACTGCTTCCCCTCCCTTGGATGTCTGGCACCCTTTCTTAAACCAAAACACTGATTCAGTGGATGCTCTGCCCACTATTACAGATAACACGCCTTTTCCAAATCAGAGTCTCTTAAGGACAACGCAGGGTAGCTTTATTTTTAATCATTCACCAACTAGTATCCCATTTAGTATTGAGTAAGAATTGGCTTTCTGCATTTTCCTCTGCTGTATATGGTATTTGCATGTGGTTACTGCATATTATACAAAATAGCGATCAAAATAAATGGCCTGTGTTGTATTTACTCATACACAGAGTACGTATCGTAGGCAAGGGCACATTTTGCCTTTCATGTATTTTCATTATGATAAATAAGGCAGAGGCATGAAGAGTCCATCCCTCTGCATGGTAACAGCATGTTGGGCAGGGCGGCAGCAATAAGAAACCCAACTTTACCGACTCTTATCGCCCTGTACCGACAAGAAGAAAAAAATCCTGCAGAGTCAAAATGCTAGACAAATTATATCATTTGATGCAATCGGTTACTCCTTCTAGGTTTCAGTCTGTTTCACTGAAAGGCAACTTTTTAATAGCATTATTAAGGTAGCACACCATCATTTATTCTTACTTGTCATTTTTCAGCTAAAAGTATTTTTGCCTCTTGTATTTCCTTTTTTTACTTAAAGGAAGGATGGCCCAATAAAAATGTAATGAGAAAAAACAGCACGGAATGCAACAGCGCTGATTTATAGGGTCAGATGAAGAGATGAGAAACGTCCATTAAATCCAAACACTACTTCCAGTCTTCCTTCTTGAACTTTTACTGTTTTGCACATTTTCCCTTATACCCTTGCAGTAACACATGGATGGCCCAACCATATCACACTTACTTGCTCTTTACGTAACAGATTCCTGCTCTATTATCATCCCCTACTGCAATAGTTGTGTGTGTTCTCATTACCCCGTCACCATAAAATGTCAGAACAACAAAACAGACTTCAGTGTGCAGCTCTGGGGCATTTTGGCAAGTTTAAAAGGAAAATGGAAAGAAGAGAGAAAAGAGAGAAAGAGAACAGGGGGGAAAGAGAGAAGAGCAGCACTTACTCTTCTGAGTGGGAAGGTATGCCAAGAGGACAACCGCAGTGCTTCACAGTAAAGCTCAAGAGATCTAAAAGGTCTGCAACAAGCAGGGTGCTGTGTACTGATCTGGGGTGCTGAGCACCCGCTGTTCCCACTGTGGCTACAGAAAGCAGACCCCTGCCTCACTCAGGATCGAGCTTTCTGTGTCATGGACCATCTCGCTCCCTGCAGCACCCAGCACGATGAGAGATGCACCAGTTGTCATCCATGGGAGCTTCCAAGCCCCTTCCTCGCCACCCTCACATGCAGACACTCCCCTACACCGTGCTATGGGGAGGTGACCACGCGGACACTGCAGCAAACATCAGTCAGCTCCTCCACCTTGACATACAGGTCAAACGCAGCAGCAGTAGAGAAGCCGTTCCGTTGTTTTAGTGATACAACATGACAAAAGTCACAGAAAAAGTATAAACTTACCACCTAATGGAACGAAACCCAAGTAATCTTCCCCCTCCAAACACTCTGAAGGAGCACGAAGTACCCTCAGTAACTTAACTGAAACAAATCCTCTACAAAGTCACTTCTCAATACTTGCGAAATAGCCCTGCAAGTTTTTCGAGCATCATGGGAACACCTGAGCGCATGTGTTAACCTGCGCATCTAACAAGCCTGCTGCTTCTCTCATCGAAATCAGCTGCCCTTAATTTGAACAGTAGGAGACCTGAGCCTTTGCCGCTGCTGTGTTCTTTATCAGAGCTCTATAAATGTCACACCTTTATTTTATTAGTGAAAGACATATTTTATAAATTAACAATAAAAGCATTCTTGTGTGTGAGGGGTTTTTTTGGCCCCTGTTGTGACTCTGAATTCTTGAAGGTCAGCTAAAGTGGTCCGTAAAAAGGGAGAGAAGAAAATGCTCTGCAATATCCTTTTAAAGAGCCTCCGCAGTAGAAAGACAATAAATAGCTGATTTGTGGCATGGCTTTGAGGGCAGCCACGAATGCTAAGACCACAGTTAAATGAACCTAGTTATGAAAGGAGCAGCAGCTCGTCCAGTACTGTACCTACATTAGTTAACTCTTTTTGTGATTCAAGTCCAAGACTTCATATTGTTCTGTTTCCGCCTATTCCTCTGCTCCAGATTCCCTTTGTGACACTTTTATCAATGGAAAATCGAGGGAGGGGTTTCCAGCTGGGAGCCCAACAAAAAAAACAGGAGGTGCAGTCTGGTTTTCTCACTTGCGCTGCAAGAGCCATTTTAGCGCCAGTAATAAAAGAAAAACTACACAAAGAAAAAAAAAAAAAGACATGACCTGAAATTATTTTATCATCACAAATGCTGCACCGCTCTTTATTGTCTGGTACGGTTAGTCTCACACATTGCCACAATAATTTGCTAGCTTAAACAGAGCTCCTTGCAAATAATGTATTTGTATTAAGGGACAATGTCAGCTAGAATTCCAGCGAAACACTAAGAAAAAGTTACCGGTGCCATCGGTCAGATCTACTCTTTGTCATGCCCTTGCCATTTTTACAGATTTATAGCTGCAATGTCACAATTTTAAAAAAAAAATAAATAATTAAAATAGCCTGATTGTGGCCTTTGCGAGAGGTGGGGAAGGCACACACACACACTCACACACATGGGAAGGTAGCTTGCACACTGGGAGCCACGCAAAATGGATTTTGCACGGGCACACCTACATGGCTACACCTGGGGGTGCCATTACAGCAGCCGTGGTGCGGGCACAACCGAAGCCAGTTGGGTGCTTACATTAGAGTTGTAACCTTAGAAGGTGGTTTCGAAAATGAGATCATTTGCAGTAAGAGGATTTTCAAGGTAAGTCAACGGATAGATTTGGTCTCATTTAAGACCAGAAAAGACTATTAATCACACATTGGAACATTATGGCAGCACAGACCATTCATCTTGGGAGGCACTTTGTATAATAACAGCAGAGCTCACATAAATGTCCAGGAGCACCGCTCCACACAGGCTCCTTGAACTCCTTGAGCTACCTACCGGAGCTATTTCCATACACCACCAAGCAGCCCTGGCCACCACCATCTTCTCAAGCGAAAGGACAGGTACCTCAAAACCTTCAGTAGGCAATTACCCAGCCACTGCAGGCTCTGCAAGTGTCCCAAAGACAAGGAAAATGTCCTTCTCACACGTACGCTGCCTGAACGAGATGGCTGATCAGCTTGCAGTGTCTGTAACCGCTCTGCTGAGAAAAGCACCTTCAGATACCACAGAAACTGAGACGGCTATCACCAGAAGGCAGCAGCTGTCACCCCAATTGCCTAAGCTTGGCCAATCTGCAATAGGACAAGAAGAGCAAAGCCGAAAGGAAAACACAAGGGTAGAGAATCAGATGCAAAGGCTGTCTGCTTAGACAACGGAGAATACTCGAAGATGTGTCTCATGATGAAGGAGAACTGGCAGTCTTCATCATCAAATAGCCTGAGAGTCCAGAAGTCACCTGAGAGAGCATGGTATGGTACCCAGACTCACAGATAGTGTATTTTAGCCTGTTGGACAATTTTTAGTAGTATTTTCAAAAGGTCATATGGAACTTGGGTACCTAAACCCTAAAGAAAAAAAGCAAACTAGTAAACCTTGAGAACTGACTGTTAGCATTCTCTGAATCTGTACTGCAGACCTGTTAAGAGGAACAAGTGTTTGGGGGCTCTCAAGTACCAGATACCCGCCCTGTAGATATTTCTACCACGGGAACATGCCAAAGCAAGAGGGGATAAAACACTTGCAACATTTGTGATGACACTGGTAAGTGCCTTCATTCCTAACGCTGCAAACCTCCCAATTTTTTAAATAGGCTGCTGTAAACCCAGTACCTGCTCCGTTTTACATTGAGCTTTATCGTTGGTTATATTCTCCCTAAATAAATAAATGAACTTCATCGGTGACTACAGCAAACCCACAGACTACAGTTACGTCTCCAGCTCCAACCATTTATTGTCTTCCACAACATACAGAGCAATTCTCATTAAGTAGTTGAATGTGAAGCAGCTCAGTAGACAGTCAAGGAAATGTCTAACCAAAACTAATCTAAAGGGACAAACTATGTGTGGAAAAAATTAATTTAACTTGTGCAAAGTCACATGAAGTAACTGAAGGAAGCCTATGTGATCCTAGCAGACACAGCCTACACCGTGTCACAGACAAAAGGGACAGGAGGAAATACCCTTGAAAGTATTTCTTCTCAGCTCCAAATCTAGAAATCAGCACATGGGTAGGTCACATTAATCAAACCCATCAAAGAAATCTTCCTATCATTTCTGATCACCACTCTACCCTGTCTAAGGTCTCATCTTTCATTGTGGCCAATCTCGGAGAAAGACATCAGAAAAGAAAAAATGACAAAAAAAAAAAAAAAGAAAAAAAAAAGAAAAAAAAAGAAAAAAAAGGAAAACCACCACACCCAAAACTCAAACCTAATAATTACAAGCCAAAAAATGAAGCGGAGGAAAAATTGTTTCCTGTCCCTGAAGGTAAGGTTGAAGTCCTGAAGCACTAGATTTGAGAATAATTAATTAGAGATCAACAAGTTAAACAGCCTAACAGGGTCTTTTTAATTTATTAAATATATTTTGCTTTAATCACTTTAATTTTTCAGAAATGTACAATAATCTTTGTGGTTTGAAATGACTTTGTATTCATTTTTTAATGGAGAGTATTTTTATTCATCTAATACATTATCCTTTCAAGAAAATTATCATACTT
Source organism: Egretta garzetta (assembly GCF_000687185.1). Lineage (NCBI taxonomy): Eukaryota > Metazoa > Chordata > Aves > Pelecaniformes > Ardeidae > Egretta > Egretta garzetta. The sequence continues at coordinate 6,587,957 of NW_009259588.1, forward strand.
GACTACAAGTACTTAATGAGGCGCTAATTAATACTCCTATTTCTCCCCATTTAAACCTCCTTTGAGAAATGAGGTCAGAAACCTGGCTTAACACACAAGACAATTCTTGGAGGCTGAAGGGGAAGGGACCCAAAAGGCACCTGTCACCCTTCTCCATGGAGGACATCCCACTGGAAAACTGAAGCCCAAGACGACAGCGATCCCTCCGGCTGAGCAGGCAGCCAACACTAGCCCCCCGCACGGCAGCCGTGGGGGCACGCTGGCCTGGCAGCACGCCCCTTCTTCTCCACAGCTCGTGAATGACGAGAAGTAATTCCTCCACTTTTGGTTTAACAGGACCAGATTTAACTCTCCCACCCTCCTCAGCCTGCGGAACCCAGCTAAAGGGCTCGTCCTACCACGGCGTGCTCCTGAAGCCGCTTATTCCCCTGTCTTGCTTCTGCCGAGTGACCGCCGTAACACAATGACGGGCAGCCCCACCTTCCTCTGCACAGAGGCCCTGCCGGAGCCGTGGCGCCCTGCCAGCCGCTCCAGCCGTCCCCGCGCCTCGCCAGGGGCGCGGTAAGCAAATTCAGGTTATGAACACCTCCCAGAGCAGGAGCGGCTGTTTCAGACTCGAGGAACTGCTGCAGGTTTAAAGAGCAAAAGCAAAGATCAAGCGCAAGCGTTTCTGAAGCTCTTGGGAAATTTGCAGACACTCACCCATGAACTTCACTTCTGGGTTTGCTCCGCATTGTGTGCTAATTGCAATTATCTAAGAGCAGCTCCACAATGGGAGGAGGGGAAGAGAGGAAGGCTTCCTTTTGGCACAGCTTCTTCAGAGTTCAAAGGACACATATGGCCTGCAAACACAGTGCAGGGGATAATGTAAAATTAAAGGAGGGATGGGAGGAAAATGAGAACGCAGCAGGGACAGGCAATGTTGTTCTGGATCTGCTTGACTGCAATTTTAAATAAAGGAGTAGGGGGGGAAGGGGGAAACAACAAAAAACCCACCCTTATTTTTATTCAAACAGAGGGAGGGACCTTGGGAAGGACCCCATCTGAAGGGAAGACCTCCAGGGAGCAGGACCTGAGCACTTCTGCTGGGGGCAGAGACCCCAAGCCCACAGCCTCAGCCAGGCAGCAGGTCCTGGAGGACCCTGCCCAGAGAGCAGGACTGGAAGCAGCCAGAGATGCGATGGCTTCAGAAAGTGCACCATCGACACCTCCGAAGAGACGGGAGGGGGTTATTTCAGAATAAACACATGTACAGTACCAAACCTGCAGGGAGGGACAGCATGTCTGCCCACAGAGTAAAGGAAGAATAAAAAAGTGTCTGAATAGCGCAGGTTTGCCATGCAGTGCCCATGTAGGCATGCAAAGGGAGCCACATAAAAGTCAGCAGCCTGCAAGATGGTGCCTGTGCCCACGCCGAATCCCGACACCTGCTTGTGGACCTGTTCTCAGTTAGGGCAAGTACCAAAGTCTACCCTTCCCACTGCAGGGCATGTCAAGCACAAAAATAAATAAACAGAACAAACAAAAAAAAAACCCATCCACAACAATCCTCGGTCATAATTTCTACATAATTATTGCACAACAACCGCCCATAATGAGAGAATGAATTTATAACCACACACAAGCTATATTTACCAGTGGACTGGTTACAAAGCAAAACAGCAGGAAACCACAATGTGTGCCTTCCTATTAGCTCCTCGGCGGTGGTGCAGAGCAGGGCTGCCGGTGCAGCGGGGTGGGATGGGCAGGTGAAATCCAGGCACGCCGGCCAAAGAGAAGCGCAGCCCCCATGGGTGGAAGCTGGACCCAACAGGGCACAAAGATGCCACCAGGTGTTCAAGGGAAGCTGTGTAGAAGTAGGACTAGAAAAACACGTTTGACTTCAGGGTTAAATAGTTGGCCATCCAAACAAAACCAGAAGGGAGTCTCGCCTCTTCCCAGCTTCCAGAAATTTCGATTCCTAGAGGGAATTTAAAAAACCAACACACAAAACAAACAAAAAACCACCCCACAAGTGGAAGTGCAGCCCCCCCAGGCAGTCAGGACCCAGGAGGTGAACTGTTCCAGCCCCTTGAAACGAACAGTCGCTCCCTGAGAGCATGTTGTGCTCCTCTCCTGTCAGCTGTTCAACAGCTGGCCCACGAAAAATGAGTGCTACTCATCCCAACCTGGGACAAGCAGGACTGTGCCTCAAGAGGAGGCCTGACGAGGTCAGCAGCCGAGCCCTTGCCAACAACTTTTTATCGCTGGGGAGAGTTGATTTGGGCCCGTCTACCAGCCACCAGGTATCGCTGAGCTCAAGGGGTCTTCACAACTTCGAACACTGCCTTTCAGGTAAATTTAGGGGCAAACTGCCTCGCAGCTTTGGAAGTTACCGGAAGTGCAGCTGGGCCGACAGACTCGAGGAAAGACAGGCAGCATGCTCACGAGAGCCCCGTTTCCTCAGCCTGATGCCATGCGAGCAGGCAGCGTCCCTGCTGCCAGCGCCAGCACCCCTGGACCACCTCGCCCCGGCTGCTCATCCCCACCTCCCCCCGCGCCAGGACAAACCCTCATGCTTTCCACGCTGGTAGGAGAACGATGGCGAGCTAGATCCGGGAACAGACCCTGCTGACACCATACCTTTTTTTTTTTTTTTTTTTTTTTTTTTGAGGGATTATTTTTGACTTGGATCCTTTCCCGGACCTGGCTCAGAGCACGACTACACAACACTTATGTCAGCACAAGGAAGCCATCTAATGAGTACCCACGGGGGGGTGCGGGCAGGACTGCTGCTGTCGCCATCCCGGCCACCTTAATGAGCTTGTAAAACAAGGGCCTACGGACAGCGGGTTAAAAAGTCACAGAGCTTCAGTTAACCAAGAAAGGCAGATAAAAAAAAAAAAAACCAAAACCAAACCAGCACCATGCACACAGGTTACTGACTCGCTGCCATGTCAAGCTGCCAAAACACAGGAAAGCATAGGGCCTTCCCTCGAGGACAAGAAACCCCATGCTCAGCTCAGCTCCAACATAGCCTCAACTCCTGATACACATACAGGGAAAATCTTGCTCCTTACTAGTTCCTAAGCAGGATATGCAGAAAAAAAAAAAAAAAAAATTGCACCTTGTAAAACACTGGTATCTTAAAATGACCTGTTCTCTCATCATTTTGGCTAGACATGCTCTCCCTGCCCTGCTCTGCCCCTGGAAGGACACGGAACAGCCCATCCCGAACTCAAGGTGGAAGCGTAGAAGCAAGAGAGAGGGGAAGTGAACAGGGAAAATGGCACTTCTCCCCCATGGACTATGGGTGCAAACCCACCACAACAAGCAGTATTCACCCTAAACACATGCTACAACAGAGACAAAAATCCACGATTACTGCTTCTGCTGTTTATGCTGACCAGTGCACTATCACTGCTCTGGTGGCAATCAGCGAACCTGTCACAGAAAGAAAGGATGTGTTGGGCTTGCTATCGATCCTTACAATTCCTGTCTGAGTACAATCATACCATCTTGAAATGTAGCCCGAAAGGGCACTGTTATTCCGGAATTGAGTTGCTTTTGGAAGATGAGTCAAAAGCAGTTCCACATACTTAGATCTCTTCTTGAGGTTGCCGGCAATTTTTCCTGGCTTTACAGCCATATTTTCTGATCCTTAATGTATTTTCTTTCCCCTATTGCTGAGAGAAAGAGCCACACAAATAAAGAGAAATCCAACTATCCCAGGAAATTACGTAACTGACTATACACAGAGGACTGTCAAATATGCACTAAGTAAACTAACTGAAATACTATGATTTTTTTTTCCCCTCTAATATCCTTCATTTATAGTCATTGTAGGTGTTACACGTAACAACGGTAAGTGGAACAATTTCATACAGCACTTTCCATATTGAGACAGCCATTCTGCACCCCCCTGCGCAGCAGGCAATGTCTATCGCTCACTTTGTATTCTGGCAACAGAGCAATGCACCTCAAATTAAGCCCGGAGCAGTAACCCTTCCCTAGAAATCAGGGCTAAAACTTAGACTAATGAGTGGCCCTGTCTACAGCCAGATTAACTCCTTATCCCCAGTAAAGTCTGGGCACGGCTGGTAGCTGGCAGGCAGAAGCACGTGCCTTGACGGCACAACTCTGCTTCCCACCAGAGGCAGCCAAGAGCATGAACAATGCACGGGGCCAACCCCTGCCCCAAACAAAACATCATTTTGGGATGACCCACGTTCAGGAGAGCTGCTAGACACTATGAGGGAGGAGCTCCTGTTTGCAAAGAAAGCCTTTGAAAAACGCTAGGTAAGAAGTAAGTATGTATTGCTATAAGCACAAGGCTCATGGGGATGAGCAGGAGCCTTGACTGACAGCACTGCTCCCATTGCTCATCAATGGGAAAAAAAAAACCATGAAACGCACCCAGCTCACACCACATCCAAACCAAACAATACGAGACAAAAAATAAATGCGTCCCAAGCACCCACTGTATTTTATGTTCTTTTTGTCATCAATTACAATTCCCGTGATGTTAATAATGTATACAATGACAAACTCAGACTACACAGCAAGATGGGCAAGGAGAAGAAGGTCAACGTGTACCCTCAGACACGGCGTGTCACGAACACTCAGAAGATAACACAACCCAATAGAGCTGTGTTACCCAACCAGTATCGTTCAGTATCACTCATTGTATTATCGTATCCAAAACTAGGCCCCAAAATAGGTAGGCAAACACATATTCCAAGCATGGCTAAAACAACAGTACCAAACAAAACATATGATATAGTTCAAATGTTACAACAAATCGCCCATTGAAGCTGGAAAACAGAGAAATATGGCCCTGAAAAACGATCACAACACTGACCTAACAACTTTTAAGTATTCATATTTAACATACACTCTAGCATATTCATAAACCAGGTATTTCTGAAGGTAGGAAAATATATGAGAAAACAGATTAATGAATTAAACGCAAATAATACGGAAAAATCAAAGACAAAATCAGAAGAAATTTGAGCTAAGAATTATGAAAATATTTTGTGTGCACATGCATGTGAAACTTAATAAAATTCCTACTTCAGGTCTCTTGGATCACACCTGTCTGTGTTTTTCAGACCTCAGTTTCAGAAGTTTTTTATTTTTTCATGCACAGTTTCAGAAGGACTGCCATGTCTTTAACGGAGAAGTCCTGCCCTCCAATTCACAGGACAAATTCCCACTGATCCAACCAGCTTAAGGTTAACTACAAACACAATGGAAACTCTGAGGTAGCTTGTTGCCCTTATTTTCCATTTTTTCCGATGTGCTATTAGGCTATTCATAATGAATATCAAATTTTTTTGAATTAACAATTACGACAAACAAAGGCCTAATATTTTACAAATCTATTTGATGCAAAATACTAGGTATGTGTTCTAGACCTCAATTTTTCAGACCTTTATTATTGAATTCTGACTTCTTTTCATTCCATTAGCACTCTCAACAGCTTATTAATGTAAAGCAGAATCTTGCTAATTTGCAATAATGTTTAGGATACCTACTCTAAATTAATGGAAGAAATCAATAAATTCATCAATCAGCAAAAAGGAACAGAAAAGAAAAATCACAAAACACGTTCTGTTCTATTACTGCCGCAATCCTAAATGGTGTTTTAATTATTCATACAAATATCTCTAATGCATTAGTAAATGTGACGTATAGCAGATCTACTTTTTTTTTTTTTTTTTTTTTTTTTAAAAAGTCTTGGGTCCCAGTTCAGGAACGTGGTTCCTTTGAGGAATACAAAGGAGGCATCAGAATATTTTTTTGGATTTGATTCTACATACTCAAAAGCCATCCTGCTTTGGATCCAGAAGGCGGCAAAATTACTTACTCCCCAGCACTCTCTGCTGAGAGCAGACCCATACAGAAAGTCACGTCATCTCGCACAGCCTGTAACAGACCACACGACGCACCACGGGGCAGGAGCACCTCTCCATCACTCCTGCCATGGCCAGCAAGCAGATTCCCAGAGCTGCGGCTTGGAAGGGGAGGCAGCCAATATCCCACACCTTGACATCCCACTGAGAAAATGAGGAAAAAACAACGAGCTAGCAAGTATCTTTGGGAAGAGAAGCCAGGGTCTAAATTCTGGGCTGCCTTTGCCGAGCCACTCCTCCTTTTTCATCAACACGTGAAACTCTGTGTGTCTTCTGTACGCAGCTCCCCAGGCTATGCCACTCTCACTCACTGCCAGCCACGTCCAGGCTGCCCGCCCAGTAGCTACGTGCAGGTGGTAACCATGACTCTCGTCCCAGGAGAGGCACCGGTAGCACAGAGAAAGCTGCAAAACCCATGAGTGAAATTCTGTGTAGAGGTGGAGTTTTTCAAACAATGACTGCAAGCTTCAGAAGCAAGACTTAAGTGCACAGAGCTCCAAAAATACGGCCCCTTTTCATGTCAGCAGAGCACATTAAGGGTCAACAAACCACTACTGCTTATATTATTTATTAATCTCACCCCTCCCGTATTTAGCAATTTCCTCCTTAAGTCCTGGCATCTCTTCTCCGTTTCCCTCACAATTTTGGGTCCTTCTCCTCCCGAGATTATCATCTGCTGGAAATTGCTCCTCCCCTCCACTGCCCACATCCCAGTCTTTGTCCTGGTTTCCAACAACGCTCCGTGTCTGGCCAGGCTCCATGCTGACTCCAAATTTATTGCTCTTCTCCCCTTCCAAGCTTGCAAAGCAGGTTTTCACTCAGCTGCCCTCGCCTGCCAGGACGAGGAGCTCTGCATGGAAGCTGGAAAGAAGAGCTCATGAGCACCAGTCACCAGGAGAGCAGGGCTTTGTCACTAGGAACCCAAGGTGGAAATGCACGCCGTGTGTCTTATTTAGTTCAAAGCCGAAATGTTTCTGTCTAGGATGTCTGTTTGTATCTCAAGTCACAAAGAAGCCATTAGTACCAATAATGTGTCATTACGGGGGCGTCAGCAGAGACGCTGCAGTGAAGGTTAATTTGAGATGCATAATTTAAAGCAGAACTAAAATCCCTCCATTTCACACTTTAATGACTGAATTCAAATCATTCTTCAAATTTGACACAGCAGCTCTTAAGGGGACACTTGCACTTTTTCCTTTTCAGGGTTGTTTTGTGGGTTTTTTTTTTTTTGCCATTTTTAAGCAAAATATAAGCTATCCATTGCAGAAGAAAAATGTACAGATCCTCCCTTTATGACCACTTCAACCTGTTTCCTCCTCATATTTCTTTTCAGCAGCTTCATATGGTTTCACACTTCACACGCCCATTCTGACATGTCAGAATATGCCTGATACAGGCCACTTCTGCAATTTAAAAAACCCCAACGCTCAGAGTTAAAAATTTCACTCATCGTAACCCCAGTACTTTTGCCAAGAACAGCTGACAACACTGCTTATCTTAAACATGCCATATCACTTAGGTAACAGTAGTACCCACACAATTCTTTCTCCTTAGTATTGCTATTCTCAACATGCTGCTAAAATACCTAAGAGACATAATCCTTGTTTTTTCACACAGAAAACTGAGGCAAAGACATAAGGATGGTGTAGTTCAACAAGTGCTTCAAGCTGGTCCAAGTCTCCCAAATCCACTGATAATTTGTTTTGTCAGGCAACTTCCCTGAGCACAGCTGATAAAACACAGAAAATAATTAGGCAAAAACTCATCACAACATAATGAAGCCGTGTGATAGGGAGATCTCCATGCTGCTGAAGCAGAGATGCAACTCTATCAAAACACCTCCTGCCTTTTACTGGGGAATCTTCAACAAAGCTCACGTCATGTTACCAAAACGCATAGAAACATAAAACAATCTTTGTCGTCTGACACAACTCTATTTCGTTCTGAATTTTCAAGAAATCACAGTTGAAGCACACAGTCGTTCTTTGGAGAACTGTCCTCCAGGCTAAAAATGGCAGTGGAATTGCACAAGGAGGGGGGAGAAGAAAAAAGAAAAATAATCCAAGAAATCTTTGACTCATCCATTGTTATTCATCAGGTTTTTGGAGCAGAGAATGGAATGCCATCAAGCTAAAATTGACAGCGCTATTTTCTGATTTCTAAGTGATGTCAATCCTTCACAAAGCAACAAATGCTGAGAAAATTTTTCTCTGCAAAATTCTAAGAATGACTCTTAAATTTTGTTAATTTTGGGGGGGGGAACCCCAGAGCTAAAAGAGGCGCTTGAAATTAAACTCCTACGTAGGTGTACTTTTGAATACTGAGAGTATTAGGCTTCACAGCTTGGTGCTATCTGTGACTGACTCAAACTTGCTGCCACAGGCGTCAAGAGACCTGGGACCTATCTGGAGCTCTGTAGAAACCCGCTGCTTTGTGATTTATTTTTTTTTTACTATATAGTAAAAAATTCACCCTCAAAGACAGACAGAAAGCAGGCTTTCGCACTTAGTGCAGACCTGAATCTTTTCAGTCAACAGATTTTACTGTCCTGCTAACTTTCACCTAGCAAAGCAGATTTTTCTGCTGTTTAATTCTTACGGTTTTCAGAACAACACGATGTCAACTAAGTCTAACAGCCGAAATGGCTTCAATAAAGTTCTGAGAATAACACATCTATTCCGGCACGCCAACACACTATTTTTAATTGTAGCTCATTAAAGATGTAATAGAAGAAGAATTATATTCACTTCCAGCACTGCTCCGTCAATGCAGTGAGATAATCACGCTGCTGTATCGTACATAAAGCAATATTTATGCGTAGCGGTTTAGGTAATCTAATGGAAAGGCAGAAGGCAGTGATTCACTCCCCGTTCTATCTGTTTTTGCAACATGGCTTTTGCCTATCGTAGGGACCAAGCAGGCACACAGAGTGACTGGTTTCAAATGTTAGTAAAACAGAGACCTAGAAAATGAAAAAAGACAAGTCAGTTGAAATGCTGAACAAAAAAAAAAAAAAATCTGAATTGCAGACGAGAAGTACTTTACAGAGCAGCGTACAAATGCAGGCCTCTGAGGTAATTTAAACCAAATGCAGACTGAAACTGAAGTAGTTTGGTGAGTCAGCACAGTAACAGGACACTAAAATTACACGCGAGAAAAGTGCAATCTCTTTTGTCTACACACTGTATTTTATTCCAAATTTACCAGAAAACAAATTAATTGTCTCCTTTGTGTCGTGCCTCCTTCATCTCCTTTTTGGACGCAGTCTCTACCTTCTAGAAACAAACTGTGTGCAGGCTGACTACTTGTGAACTCTGATGTCTCTGGGACTTTTAATTTCCCTTTCACAAAACTTTCATCTCCAGACCATGACAACATTAATAAACAATCGTTGGCATGAACCCCTACTGACCATCTTCCAAGTTACGATTACTTTCCTCTGGAAATAAAATTGTAGAAAATGAATAGCTCAACCCAAAACTGCAGAGAATCATTACAGGCTCTGACAATGGTAAGTGCCTCCCAGATTCTGCCATCCCAAAGGTTTCAGCCACCTACAGCTTGGTGCAGACCGGGACTTTAGTGCTAAATATGCTTACCATTAGTCAAAGACAGGCTTAGCCTCTTATCTGCCTTGAACATTTTTAAAACCATAGCCGTTTTTAAACTTACAAAGCAATTTTCATCTTCATTTTCATCTCATTCTTGCCTCATACTTTCACAAGAACGTAATTCTGTGAAAGCCACAACAATTGCTTGTTCAACAGAGACTGCCACTCTCTGAAGTGCTTTCTGAGATAGATTTGTACGGACAGACGTGGGTAGAAATGAATAACCCAAAAATATCCACAATAGATAATGAGCAGAGTCTAGAAAAAAAAAAAAAACAAAAAACCACCACGTACTGCAAATGCAGCCCAAATTGGAACGAATGCCTACAGTAGCAACAGCACAGTAAGAGCAAAATGTTATTGTACATTACTGGCACACAGCCCGTCATTACAAAAAATACTGCAGTATTCCACAGTAACAGCGTAAAATATTATCATTTCAAACAAAGCAGCTGCAGCACCCTGCCCACAGCAACCATGCCCCAGAATGGCTTCCCCTCGCACCCACGGCTCCCCCCTGTCGGGGCACAAAGGACCGCTGCTCAACCGCAAAGGGCTCTCACGTGGGCTCCAGGGGCCGAGCCCTCTAGCAGAGGGGAACTCACTGCTCACTCTGCATTCAGGCTTTTACCGAAGCGTGCTTTCGGCAGAATTTGCATTTTCACAGTGTCTTGGATTCAATACTATCTTCCCTATTCCCGTTCCTCTGTGCTAACCCCTGTGTTACCCAGCCCCCTCTAACACTCTGCCAATACGTTTCAACAGCGGGCTAAGCAAGAGGCTCCCAGGCATCGCTTGGCATACGCTGCCGTTACGATGGCTATCATTTGCCTCCCCAGACAGTTGCTCCTCTACCTATCAGCAGAACAGGAGACGATGTGCACAGGAGTTTATTGGCAATGCTCTTCTCAACCGCTCTATCCAACCACTGCCAGCACAGAGCACAGTCCCACCAGGGCAAGCAGAAAAACACGAAAAGTTACAATTAAGTCGGCCTGCTCACTGTAACTCACAGCACACAAATCAGCAGTTCTAGCTTATCATTTGTAGAAATAACATCTATCACATTTGGTTTGTACATGGATCATGAAAAAAGACCAGCTAAGGAGGTCTTCTCCAAACTTAATGAACTTGCAGAACTCGCAGCCAGAGGAAAAGAAACGCAGAACCCTGAACAGCGAGGTTAACGGTGAAGGAAACTCCGTTCAAATGAAAGATACTTAATTTCTAACTCACACTTCCTATACAGGCTGTGAACAGTATAGCTTCTCTGGACGAAACTGGAAGCTGAGCTTTGCCTCAGCTATCAATGCTGCCTCAGGTATTTGGCATCTCCCCACAGTTTGACAACTCTGAAATTAAGGTTGAAATACACAACATCAGCTGTTTGGGCAGTACCTTTGAGAGATATCTGAACCACCATGAAAACTGTTCTTCGCACTGCCAACCAGAAAGGTGATGTTTTCAGTAGGGAGCAAATTAACTACCATACTAAATACCTCCCAGTTTACTAGCACTTCCCGTCTTCCCCATACCAGCTTTTCTCTGCCAAACACAAAGGGGACTGTAGTGTATATATGTAATATATACTGCAGTAATATATGCAGTAGATTGAAATACTGCATTTTTGTATCCTCATAAGCCATTCATTGGCTTATGGATTCAAAGTCCCACAGGGAGTGCTGCAAATCCACGTAAAGTCTCGAGGTGCTGGAATTGACTCGCCAATGTATGCAACAGATGTGTAAAGTAACAGGTTACCAGATGCCTCTCTAGTAAGTGCACAGCTAGAGACTAAAAAGCCCTAAAAATCTTGTGTCTGAGGGCAAAGGAGAAGGGGGCGAGTAAAAACAGAGTCCGATATCTAGCAAGGAAAAAAAAGTTTAGGCTTTATGAATTTGTCTACAATGCCAGAATTTTTCATGTCTGTAATTCAGCTACGGTGTCATGAGAGAGGCTTTTTAGGAAGTGGGGAGTCCGGCCACTGTGGCCTGGTTTGCTCCAAGCCAGGCTGATTCAGCTGTTTCTCAGTGTCTGTGAAACTTCAAGGCCCTACCTCCAAAGCCTCCACCGTGACTCCAAAGACCTTCATCCAGAAGGGAGGTCTAACTCCTCAGAATAAAAACTCCTCTGGAAAAAACCCCATATGGCTACATAACAGTAATCACACCACAAAGGCCCCTCTCCACTCCCTGAGTTGGTGTGTCCTGGCCACAGTGGCTTGGAGAAAATGGCTGGTGTGCTTTCACAGTAACCGTCTAAGGCAGAGGAGAACGGTGGGTGATAAAAAGGCAAGAACTTGTTTAAAAGCCTCAGTTTAAAACTTCTGGCTATTCCCATTTTATGGAGTAAGTTAAAACCACTCGCTACTAGAAACTGTGTGAACCACTGACTTCAGATCTGGATCCTGCCTTTTGCAAAGCTGCTGGTGGGCTTGGATCCAAGGCTTTGGTTCAAGCTCTTATCTACTCCATACTAAAATGACTTATACCATACGTCCTTTATAATAAATAGCCTCACAGTGAGGAAGCACAGTATTGGCATGGTTCATATTTACATCACTCTTTTGAAAGCCAATGCACATGGTTTAAGGAAAGTGTTGGAAATACTACAGCTTTCGAATATTTTGCCTTATGTGGTTTACAGCCAGCATAGTCAACGGCTGCGTAAGCCTCACCCATTTTCATGTGACAGCGTAAGCTTCACCCGTTTGCACGTGACGTGCTAAGCGATGCGAGTCCCAGGTAACGCCCACCAGAGCTGAGCAGAACGGGCATGTCGGCAGCACCACAGGCATGGCCACGTCCCACCTCAACGGTGCCCTGGGCTGCGCCACCGCACTCTCCCGGCTCCCCACAGTGAAGGTCTCCCCTCTCTGTCCCCACCGCCTCTTCTTTACAAAGGCTCACACACACTTCTAGAAACAGATGAGCCATTCCATTATGTGCCTGGCAGCCCATGCACTTTCTTTCTGATTCACAACAGAGGCACTCCATTGAAAAGATCCATATACGGGGCGGGAGGGGGGGGAAGAAAAAAAAAAATCTAAGCAAGTCTCCAGCAAGCACACATATTATCAAAGCCTCATTTCCACTTAACACAAGTTGCTTTGGGAACTAATGCAGCTGACTTGAAGGGAAAACACAAACAAACAAACAACCTCTTTTTCCATTAGCTAGAGGGAAGAAACAAAAAAAAAGAGAAAAAAAAAATCGAACCGGTGCCATCTTTGTTGAAGAGCTCCATGAAACTAATGGTTTAGGAGAGCTGAGGAGCATGGACGGGGGACAATTTGTGACTGATCACTGCCATCTGAACATGGCATGCTGACAGCTGAAAGAAGAGCAGAGAAAGGCAAAACAAAACAGGCATGTGTTTAATCTGGGCAGGCTCAGTCCCCCGTATTCACGCCCAGTGAAAAATACAAGGCAGGACAAAGTCGGTCCCTCCGCCTGCTCAGCTCAGCACCCACGTAGCTCCCTGGCACACACCACAGGACCTTCTCCAGGCACACAAAAGGGGGTATTACTTCTTCACATGCCGAAAAAATAATCAAGAAAGGGCAGGAGTAGCAGTACAATTTAATATATCTTAAAACACGTCTTTTGCCATCCAAAGAACTTCCCTTTCTTTAATGCTCTGCCAATGAGATCCTACACTCTCTGATACAAAGAAAAGTAAAGAATATTCAATGATTTTGTGACTGCAACAGAGAACTGATCGAATGATTCTAAAGGCCACACAGATGCTATGAAGATACCTTCCCCCTGAGCTTCTGTGTGCACTTCCTCAGAGAGCAACAAGAAGGCAGCTGTGAAAGGAAAATCATGCATGTTATCCTGGTCTGACATAAAAAAAAAAAAAGACAGGAATGGAAGTATTTTGATTTATTCTCTGCAGAGCTGAGGAGGAATGCTTGCCACCAGGAGAACAGGACAGAGAGAAAGCAAAGGTGGGCTGAGAGCGATCACAGGTGGGTCGCTGTAGTGCACTTCTCCCTCCCTCACCAGTTTGGCCAGGACTGTCACCCTATGCCTGAAACAGGGCTTGCTCCAGAGAGCAAGACATTTCCCCACCTGAGCCACAGGGATGGGGGGAGATTGGGGAGGGTAAGAACCGAAGCCCCTAAAGGCCGTACAGCAGCAGTTTCACACAGATTTGCATTAATACCTCATTTCACAACTACAAAAATCACCTCAGACTCCCACTGAGAGAGCCTCGTATTCCTGTTTGGGCTCACAGTCCCTAGTGCAAGACCTGCACGTAAAAAGGAGTTAGCTTCACTGATTTGCAAAAGTTTCAAACTTTTTGGATAAATCAGTACAAATGCCTGCGGAACTATTACAATTTCCCAAGCAATGGCTCTTGTCCACTGACCAGAAAGGAAATATTTAGCTCCCTGCAGTGAGCCTGTTGATTTCAAAAGAAACTTAATAGCTCTATTCCTACAAAGCAAATACAGAGCAATCACCAGGGGCTGGCTACGCTCTCCCCTCCTCTGAAACCTGGTAAGCAAGAAATGTCTGCAAATGCCACCAGCCAAAGGGTTTTGATATTCTGCACATTTGTAGGTTTGCATCCCCTGCTTCTTCCACATTATGTGGGTCTTTTTGATTCTGCAGGTTTCTTAGAGTAATTTTGTCTCCTTCAGCACACTTGTGGGACAGAACAGAGTAAATAACTTGAAGTTTTTATTTAAGAGAGGCTGGTGGTTTTTCGTTTTCACCTATGCAGCATTTTCAGTGCTTAAAAGCTTTACAACTGTAACATTTTCTCTTTACTAGACAAAAAAGACTCAGAGGTAATTCTTTTCTAATGAGAAACGAAAACAAAAAAATGAAGACTAGAGGGAAAAGGTGAGCTTTTCCTGCGACTCACGATTGCCTTTATTAAAAAAAAAAAAAATTAACTCAGGACAACACAATTCAGCCTCAGTCACGGAACCCTCAGTTCGGCTGCTATTCAAATACCCAAGTGCAATTTGCAACTCTAGTTATGAAAGGGGACATTATTTTCTTTATACTTTTAACTCTACTTGTTCAAAGACACACTGATGAAGCAATTAAGGCAGATGTATCATTAAAGCTGGTGCAGAATTTACAGGCTCTGTTAATAAGTTTGGTATTTCAGTGAGGTGTTTAAACATAAAAATGAGAACTACTTATTCAATACAAAAATATCACTGCTGTAAAATCAGATTACTTGTGACATTATCACCAACAGTAAGAGAATTGTATATGCCTTTTTCCGTCTGTGCATTGTACGTTCTTCAATAGCTTTCTTCTGCAGAGTTCCCATATGATATAGATTCCAAACGTGAAAATAGTTAGGCACATGCCTAACTTTCAGGGAGAATAGCCTCATTGATTGAAACAGGGTTTAACCCATATAAATGTTAGAATGATTGCCTGTTTGTGGGATTGGACCTCATGGGGCCCATTTTCAAAAAGATAAGTGCGTTACATATTTTTACTGCTGTTTCTGGGTTTGCCGTTAAAGTTCTCTCCCTCCCTCTCCCATCTGTTTTTATTGCCTCCAATAGAAGTATCACGACACTGAGGTAAATAACGATTAATTTAATTACAAACTAACTGTAACTTATGACAAGACCCTCCAATCACTTACCTCAAATCATATGAGTGTTTCAAGATGCGATTGTAAATCTCCTTTTTCCCCCTCTCTCACAGGAGATGTTGCAGCCTTTTTTTTCTGATGTTTTGCAAAAGCTTTCCCTGTGCTCCAGGATCTTAAACAAAAACAAACCAAGAAACACTCAGAATGAAAATGTCATTTCAAGCGATCAGTGGGTGGCTCAGGGGAAATCCCTGACCTTTCTTCAATGTATATTTCATTATCTAAAGCAAGTGTGATAACTCCCCCCAGCAGAAGCAGCATGAACGCCCTTCTGTGGGCTGTACTTTAAAAAAAAAAAAAAAAAACACCACAAAAAACCCACCACCAACCCCCCACTATTTTTGACCGTTCAAAACCATGTTATTTTTAAAATCTGCAAGGTAGCACACTACAAAGTATTCACATAAAGCACAATCCAGTATATACCAGAGTCCACAAATTTATGAAGGCAAAAAGGGAACAAAGCCCAGAGACAAAAATCAGAAGAAAAAAATCTATCAAACTGTTACACGGGAGAGCAATCATGGGTTTTATTATTATTACTACTACTGTTATTACCACTAAGAATACGTATACAGCCAACTCCCTGAATCTCCGCTGAGTTACTGTAGTATTGCTGTAGTAGCGGCGTGGGGGAAGTAGTAGCCGTGCTGGAGGAGCAGTGCAGCGTTAGCACTACAAAACCCAGCCCGGCTGACGAGAGAGGAAGGAAGGGAGGAGGAGCAACGAAGCAAATGAGTAAGAGAAACTGGCAGGTCTCTAATACAATCAACTTTGACATTCTGCGCCATCACCAAAAAAGGGCTGAAGGGTTTTCTGAATGTTCACGTTTGAGAACGCTTTCTCACCGCCCCCCCCCCCCTTT
>NW_009259588.1:6604102-6606721 GCF_000687185.1 Egretta garzetta
CCTGGCTACGAGAAGCAAACGCTGCCAGCCAGCGCAGAGTTCACTTTCCCTCTGGGAGCACAGGCTTGCATTTGCATGGCCCCTCCGGATTACAGGCATCCCAGTTATTTCTCTACAAACAATTTTTAGGACCAACAACTATATTCATTCTTGCTCTGTAAAAAGCCTGAAAGACAAACCATTCCTGGGGCTACACCTGCGACTGTCCCTGTTGAAGCCAACAAACTTTCACAACACGACAAAGAGGAGGATTTGACCTTGCATGCATGTAAGACAGACAGACTGTTTTGGTTTTCTTCCTCAGCTAGGACAGACAGACAGCTCTGAATAGTATTTTCCATCGCTTTTAATTAAGAAACGGAGTCATTATCCACAGACCTCTGTGGCTGTATGTACTTCAGAAAATACAACTTTTCCAAAAGCTGTCAGAAATTCAAAAAGTACAGCTTTCCACATCGCAGTTTATTCCCACACACCCCCCTGGAGAAAACCACCCCAAACTCAGAGCAAAGACCAACAGACGAGCAAGGGGGAAAGTGGGCTTCCCTTGACACCTGCACAGAGGCTGTGCCTCCATCACCACTCCCCAAAGCTGCTTACGGTAACAAACAAATCCAAAATGCTCCGTTTAAGTTACCCTGCTCCCCCACTCCACCATGCTTGTTCTCGCTTAACGTGGGTGATGCTGCTTGCTTCAAGGAGCCTGCTCTCGCTCAACATGAGTAAAGGTTGCAACAGCCAAGCCCACAGACTTGCAGGAAGAGGGCAAAGCCCTCTAAAGCTGTAACACAAATCCAGAGAAGGCTGGAAGTTCAAAGTGAAATGAGGACACTCTGTCCATGACTCATGCCACCTAGAAACCACTCTTTAAATTAAGCAAAAGTGTTAACGGGATTATTTTATGGAGTGTCACCCTGCTGAATCAACTAGGTTCTGCCGCTCATTTTTTTCCCTGACTCAAGTACAAGGTGGCCGAGGACTCTATTTTAAGATCAAAATCAGCATAAAATCCTCCTGTTCTCACTTACATATTTAATGTTCTGTTTAAAGAGACAAATAATGTTGTTTGAGGGACAGATTCCCAGCTATCCTCCAGGCTTTTTGCATGACCTACGGGCAAATGCTATGTGACACTTCCTGAAGGGCTGAAATAGCTCCGAATGACACTTGAGCTTCTACAGTGCAACTAAAGCATGAGAGTTTGTCTCCAAATGCACATTATCACTTAACCCCAATTTTCCCATGCCTCAGTTTCCCCTTCCTCTACAGCAAAGAGAACAGTATTCCCCCAACACCCATGCTGATCTAGCGGATAATCTGGTAACGTGGGCAAAGTTATAGACCTCTTAACTCAATGTTGAGGCTGAAACTTTACATCCACAGAAAAAGACCCTGTAAACCAGACCCTGAGGAGTGAGTCATCAGTGCTGTCTCAACTGTTTTGCTGGATAGTCATCTCGCTAGTGCAACTCCCTTCTCCTGGGTGCTCCCAGCAAGCGTGGGGGAGACTGAATGGATTCACTGTAGTCACACAACAGCTTACAGCTGCTGAAAAAAGGCTTATTGTAGCCCTGCATTTTACTATCTCGAGTAGCATACATTAATTTGCTGTACAGCTTCCATTACCCATCTGATCCTTACAGAAACAGGAGCAGCAAATCAGGGTTTGCCAAATGAAGAGATTTAACTGTGATAAGAGAAAATTTTTTTGGTTTTCTAAAAAAAGGGTAACGATTTATACAGCAGAGAATGAAACAATAAAACCTCAGTGTAACATAGATACTTTAAACTTGTTCTGCCCTCTTTCTTTTTTTTTTTTTTCTTTTTTTTGGCTACATGATGATACTGTAAGCCAAATTTCAGGATCAGAGAGCAGTGGCAGGGCTGCCACATGCACACTGCGCTCCAATTTTGGGGAGAGGAGGGCGGTGGCAGCCCTGCCATATGCACACTGTGCTCCTCCTGCAGTCGCTGTCCACTCACGCCTTGCACCTCTGTGCATTTCCAGTATGTGCTCAGTAACCTGAATGGTATTGAAAACCCCTGTGATCTCCTAATGCAGACCCGTTCAGTCGCATGTGCAAAGCCTCACTCGGCAGTTGGATATGCTGGACTTTGCAAAACTACATGCAAATAGATTTGACAGCCCATTTCTAAATGTCTTGATTTTTCTCCATAGTGTCTGGGCTTGAGGCAGGGAGGAAGGACAGTCCTGAATTAAGCACATTCCTCCCAGCATTCAACTACTCCACTCTCCCCCTTCTGGAGAAATGAATGCAGCTTCAAACAAATTAAAGGAGTATTTTGTCAGCTCTTTCATTCTTCCTGGTGCAATAAATGAGGCAGTGCTTGGCTTCTCTAGCCCCAAGCCGAGCCAAAGGAAGGCTCACTCCGAGGAACAAATCCCCCTTCCTCCTCCCATACACACAGCATTAACCCTGCCAGCTGCAAAGAATCCGAATTCGGCCGGGGTCCCCCGAAAACAGCAGCATATCACATCTGCAGCGTGCTGTGCTGCTAAGCCCCAAGAATTAAATGATGATTGATCAGCACACATCTCCCCAAAATGCGGTACCTCCCTCAAAAGCTATGAGAATGGACAAAAATCATAGGGTCTTT
>NW_009259588.1:6606806-6623401 GCF_000687185.1 Egretta garzetta
GAGACAGACAAAACCCCTTGCTGTGGCAGCCTGGGACTTTTAAGAAAACCTCAAACATCAGGAGAGTGGCAGCCTGATAAAATGCCACCAGTGGGACCCCTTTTTTTCCCCCCCAGCCTTCCTTCATTTCACAGTGGTGCCTCTCTCAAAAGGCCGACGGAGCCGAACAGACTGAGCTGATTTTCAACTTGAACGCTCCCTCTGTTAGCATGACTTGACTCTGGTCAAAACTGATGAAAAACCACGGCAGTAGAAACTAAGAATCAAGCAAAGAAAGAAATGAAACCCCAGGACAAACTGCAGAGAAAGACTGCTCATATTTTTGGATTTGGGCAGGCTTGTCCACCTCAAAATCCACCTCAAAGATGGGACTGCCCACCCTCCCTGGCCGCCCCCAGTGCAAGCGGTTCTGGGGTGGGCCTGGGACAAAACCACCCTGGTACTATCACGTGTGATGGGATGGAGCCAAGGCCAGATCAGAGCAAAGTGGACTGCTAAAATAAGGTATCATTTTGGGACTAGCTATGAAGGATGGAGAAATGGTGGCACTGGGCTCACTGCGCACTTCCTGTCACAGGGACAAGGACTCTTTTCCCCAGAAAACGGGTTTCCTCACAGAAACGGGCCCTCGGCCCTCCCTTGCCTCTGCCTAGGATCTGGCAGGCTCAGGCACGTGTTCCTACTTTGTATTTATTCCTTTTCTTGCCTTCTGCTCGTAAGCATGAACACCACCGAGTCCTCTCTTTTCTCGACAGCCCAAGAGTGACTTTATCATGTGATTTTTTGAGCTAGGGCTGCCATTCCTCCCTTGCTGCCCTGGTGCCTTGACCGCAGCCTGTTTATCAGTAAAAGGTGATGCAGAGCCACGTTCTCCTGCTGACCCAGAGGGGTGTTAGGCCTTTCCAAGTCACAGTCACCCCAGTCTCACCAGCCACTGACCTCAGGCTCTCCCCGGCACCCTCCTCAGTGCCATCCCTGGAGGTATTTAAAAGACGGGTGCATGAGGTGCTTAGAGACATGGTTTAGTGGTGGACATGTACGGTTGAACTCGATGATCTTAAAGGTCTTTTCCAACCAAATGATCCTATGATTCCTTACCCCGGCGTCTGAGAGAGACCGACTGCACGACAAGACAGCGACCTCATCCTTTGGCTGGTGACTGCCTGCGCTCACCAAGGGACCCTCCTTGGCTCCTGAAAACCAAGAGTGCCAAGGGATGAAGAGCTGAATACCACCTACCCACTCTCTCACTGGCCGAGCTGGTCTGGACAGTAATATCCTTTTGAAAAACTTCCATGTTTTGCCCATGAAAAGCAACAGGCGAGTGTGTCTCTGCTAAAGGGCACTTTCTAGTTTAGAAAGAGATGTTAAGAAAATGAAGTATGGTATGATTTGCAATGTCCGGATATACTCTGGGTTCTTCAAGTGAAGGGCTTCAGAAAAAAAAGGAGAAATTTCATCTTCTTTGGGGCAGATGAGTCCGATATTTTTTTCCTATTACTTTCTGCTTTACTTACTCAGCTCACCTACCTTTTAGCTATATGAGGTTGGATTTTGCAATGTAGTTGTTTGCTGCTATACAGGAAGACTGAACTACTAATATTCCCTATACATTTACGTATCTCCAGTGCCACAGAGTACAGGACGCTTCAGCAGAAATCTGTGGTGACCTTTGTTGCAGGAAACTTTGGAGGTCTAACCATAAGCTTTTTTTAGAACAGAAATTTGACTAAGCCACAACCAGCTCGGCACCACTGTAGTTTGGTCTTACTTTTTGAGATCAGCAAGACTATGCCAGCAGCTTGGCCAGCAATTAAAATCTTCCAGGCAGAGGAACAAATGTTATCCTGTATATCAGTGAGTTGGTTGGCTACAAAAGCCAAATCTACTTTTTCAATCAAGGAGAGGCAGGACACTGAGAAATATGATGCTTTTGTGTAAGCCTACTTGTCCAGACTTTCTTTAAAAAAAAAAAAAATAAAAAATCCAACATCGTACTACTGCTTCTGTCATCTTTACTTCTACTTCCTTTTCTTCAGCACAAATCGTAGCACGAGCACTTCAGCAAGTACTGGCTTGGTAGCAGGCTCTTTGGGCTGCCAGCTGTCAGATCCAGAAAGCAGGACTGTCACATCTGCCAGACTGGCTCTCACACCTACTCTCTAAGGTAACATCATACATTTTTCCAAGTCATGCTAGCAATAACATGACATTACACCTCACCATACCGTATGTTCCCTCTCTGCCTCAGGACACACACCAAAAAGAGCCTACACACCTTTAAATAAAAGATGCCCAGCCAGTGTCTTATGATGACCAACAGGCTCAGTTCAGTGCAGTACCTGACCACCCTCTTTAATGTAAGGGCATGAGAACTGTCGCCAGCGGCACACGCTCCCATCTGCAAGTCAAGCACAAACTGCTAGATGTAGGTCATTACCGGTTAAGCATCTAACGTGCACTTGGCATTGTATAAGCTCCTTAAAGGAGATACGATCCTTCTTTCGGTAGAAGATTTCTTCTTTCTAACTTCTCAAAACAGCCTTCCTTCTCTGAAGCCTACTCACACCAGCCTTCCCCTTTCAGTAATAACTATGAAGAAAAGGGAAGAAAGAACGTTAAGAAAGAAAAATTATGAAATGTGTTTTACTAACTGGTACAGCTACAAGACCAGATCACTGAAATACACCTTTCTTTCCATCCTTTCATCCCACAAGGTCACTATAGGGCATGGCTACCTTACTGCTTTTGTTCAGATCAGGTATGTAGCTTTTGAAGCAAGCCTCCAGATAATCCATCCTGCCTGGGCTTTTGATTGCCTTGTGGGGTGGTCCTGGAGCACACAAACTGAATCCCTCTTGGGAGGAACTAAACTAGAAGCATCGTTTTCTGCAGAGCATGCAGTTAGTGGCATCAAACCGCTCAAAAGCAAAACCAACCCTGAAATGTGCCTAGTGTGAACCTCAGGATCCCAGCACCAAGTTTTTCACTGTACAGATACTCCCTGGTTGGTCCACACTACTTGCTAATGTATGTATCACATAAAACCCAAATATTCTGCTGTCATTCATCTTTATGCCACCAAATAAGATGATACTATTATATTCTACTGTAACATTGCAACAGTGTGACAGCAGCCACAGCATCTTGAATGAACAATGTAGAGAAGAGAGAATAGATCAAAGTAGTTTCAAGTACAATAACTAACCTAATTTCTGTAGTTTTATGAGTACTTCTCTTTAAAATATTTTCTGTCTTGCACCAAAATAGTAAAGAATGGTTATAGATGGGAAAAAGTAAAACAAACTGGATAAAAAGACAGAAATAAGTACTACCTTTCCCCAATTAACCCAGCTTCTTGTGCATCTCCAGTCTTCTCAGTTGGTAGAGCATGAGAAGCCGCAAAGTCCTTGACTGGTCTAAACACTACTTAGCAACAACTAAAACATCAGTGTGTTACCAACATTATTCTCATACTAAATCCAAAACACAGCACTATGCCAGCTACTAGGAAGAAAATTAACTCTATCCCAGCCGAAACCAGGATGCATGACATCTAGCTTTTTCCATTACCTTTTGCCACCTATTAAGAAGTACCTGCTGAGCATATGGAGGTTTGCAGGGCACATGGAGGTCTGAAGGCCACTGTCTACACAATCCACCACATTTGTTGAAAACATTATCAGGAAGGGGAGAAGGATCTTTTCCTCATAAGCTGTTTGTCCCTAGCAGTAACAAGAGCATAATGCTCAAGATTTTCACTGAAAGTTGCTAAGAAATACCTGGTGATGGAAACCCTCTCGTGTTCCTGGTGCAGGAAACCAACTAAACCTCATTGCTCCATCTTCAACTTTTGTTAAACAGTTCTGGACCTGGCAGCAAATTCGTGAGCAAGAGTCACATTGACCGCTGTGCTGAAGACCTGGCCAATGCCAAGCAAAATGGTTTCCTAGTACTCAAATGCTTCTTGAAAGCTTCTTTCTTCCTTCATGTGCCTTCCACTGGCCCTCCACACAGGAGAGGACCCTGAGCTCACTGCAAGCAGAAAGCTCAAGTGTGGAGGAAGTGTGTGTCAAATCCACAGTCTCACTTCACCACCACTGTCCGTTTTCATGAATGAAAATGGTGAAGTCAGCAGGGGAAGCTAGGCCCTGTCACGACTGCTACCACGCTGTTTCTCCACTCTCTTCAAAGCATTGTGGATCTGTGTGTGTTTCCTTCAAAGATAACTGTTTCTAGGTATTAAACCAGCCAGAGACATGGTTTCCAATGTGGTTAATTCTTAAGACATCATAACTTTGTGCCTAACTCCTCATCATGCATTTTCAAGAGCCATCTGAGAATCAGGTCTCGAACCTTTAATAACTGATCTGTGTGTTTAAACTGCATTTACTCATGCCTCTACGCACAGGACAGAAAAGGCAAGTGGTCCTGTGGGTTGGGATCCAGCACCATGTTACACCTCCCATATAGCCCTGGCCACGTCACTTTGTCTCCCTCGGGCTCCATTTGCCTCCTGCAGACCACAGCCAACAAGAATGAGTGTGCTGCTGGGTTACAGCAGAGGAAAGCTGGAAGTGTAAAACACTACAGTTATTAGCGGAGTGTGAGAGAAGTAAAGGACGTCAGGATATTCTCCCTCCCTAAAAGACCAAGCAGTCCCATTACCAGTGGAGTCCATGAAGTCTGGTTTCTTGTGGCTTTGCCTCTCGCGGGTATGTGACCCCACGCACAGCAAGGCTTTGCTCTGAGCGAAACCAGCCCTGTGCTGGGAGCACTCGCAACAGCTTGTGCTTTGTTGTGCTCTCACATCTGTGATAACACAGGCAAGCCCCTCCTTCAAGAAAGGTCACTAATTTCTGTTGTTGTCCTATGTCCAGCTGCCTGTTTCATAAAACTGCTAGGAGTTCAAGGACTTCGTGATCTCAACCGGTCTGTTAGATTTTGCTGGAGCTGGCCAGTGAATTCTAACATAACTGCAGGGAGAGAGAGCACGCTCCAGAAAGAAAACAAACTAAAATATCAGCTTTGGCCCATGAAAAATGATGTTGTACTGGCAAGAAAGGTAAACAAATAGATCTGATGTTAAAACTTGGAACTGCAGTACCAATTCTCCAAGATTCATTAGTATCAAATCCAAGCATAGTCTTGCCCAGGGAGGTTTATTTTACTTATGCTGGTTTGAAACACAACTTTACTTTTACTTACCGTGAATTGCATTCTGCTTATGAATAATATTAGGTATAATTTCTAAGGAATTAAATTGTAATCTTTCCTCTGTTCCATTTCTTTAACATATTCAGTTTACTACTGTAACTTGTTTGTGATATTATTAAATTGCAACTACAGAAAGTGGGACAACTTTTTGTTCCTATGCAAGACAGGAAAAATGTATCTGTAGATTTAGGTACAGATAACAGATTCAAATCTGCTTCAGATGACACAGGACAAGTAGGTGTCTGGGTTTTTTGGGGAGAGGTAAGATAGAGAAAGGGGTTTTCCCCTGGAGGATCGAAACACTGTTTGTGATTCATAAGATAAGATAGATAATGACAATGTCAGGAACAAAGCTAAGTTTATGGAACATTCACAACACTGCATATGGCTATGTATGTCTTACCAATTTTGGTGAACAGAGTTTGTAAACAGAAAAAAACCCCAAACCTCTAGTTTATTTGGGATACCATACCTCTCTACATACACACGCATGTACTAACGTGGGCTGCAGTGCAGCCTAATCTACCCAGCATTTGTTCAGACCCAGGACAAAACTGCTTTCAGCCTGCAAGTATTTGCCATGACAAACCTAGCACACAACAGTTTCATTTTCCAGCACCAACCACTGTGAATTTTAATATTATACTATCTTTTCCAACATTCCTTGATCTTACACTTAGGTTTTCTCTTCGGTGTCCACAGCTAGTGACTGCAACACCACCTAAGTCTCGCAACACCACCTAAGTCTCCCATCACCACTGTCCTGCAGAAGATGAAAGTAACCCTTCAGCCAGCCTCTGCAGGATGACCCTAGGTTTGCAAGGAAACCCAACCGCACAACTTTCTTCCAAATGGGCAAAACAGGCAACATCCCGCTTTCAGTAACTGGTATATTACTAAAAAAAGCCCATGATCATTACATAATTGCCTTAGAAGAAGTAGAGCAATGTCTAAAAAGCTACAAGCACACCTCCTTGTACTAGTCCCCGGACTCATATTTTATGCTAAAATGCAAGCGCCTCAACATATAGGTACATATTTAAATGTAATATAAACTAGATTAATCAACTTAAAGCTTTAAGCAAAAATTAGATTTTGAAAGCTGGCAAGGACCACTATGGTCCTTTAGGTTCATGCTAATCCATATGACAGGCCATACAATTTCAGCCCAGAATCCTCTCTGTAATGCCACCAAATAAGATGATACTATTATATTCTACTGTAACATTGCAACAGTGTGACAGCAGCCACAGCATCTTGAATGAACAATGTAGAGAAGAGAGAATAGATCAAAGTAGTTTCAAGTACAATAACTAACCTAATTTCTGTAGTTTTATGAGTACTTCTCTTTAAAATATTTTCTGTCTTGCACCAAAATAGTAAAGAATGGTTATAGATGGGAAAAAGTAAAACAAACTGGATAAAAAGACAGAAATAAGTACTACCTTTCCCCAATTAACCCAGCTTCTTGTGCATCTCCAGTCTTCTCAGTTGGTAGAGCATGAGAAGCCGCAAAGTCCTTGACTGGTCTAAACACTACTTAGCAACAACTAAAACATCAGTGTGTTACCAACATTATTCTCATACTAAATCCAAAACACAGCACTATGCCAGCTACTAGGAAGAAAATTAACTCTATCCCAGCCGAAACCAGGATGCATGACATCTAGCTTTTTCCATTACCTTTTGCCACCTATTAAGAAGTACCTGCTGAGCATATGGAGGTTTGCAGGGCACATGGAGGTCTGAAGGCCACTGTCTACACAATCCACCACATTTGTTGAAAACATTATCAGGAAGGGGAGAAGGATCTTTTCCTCATAAGCTGTTTGTCCCTAGCAGTAACAAGAGCATAATGCTCAAGATTTTCACTGAAAGTTGCTAAGAAATACCTGGTGATGGAAACCCTCTCGTGTTCCTGGTGCAGGAAACCAACTAAACCTCATTGCTCCATCTTCAACTTTTGTTAAACAGTTCTGGACCTGGCAGCAAATTCGTGAGCAAGAGTCACATTGACCGCTGTGCTGAAGACCTGGCCAATGCCAAGCAAAATGGTTTCCTAGTACTCAAATGCTTCTTGAAAGCTTCTTTCTTCCTTCATGTGCCTTCCACTGGCCCTCCACACAGGAGAGGACCCTGAGCTCACTGCAAGCAGAAAGCTCAAGTGTGGAGGAAGTGTGTGTCAAATCCACAGTCTCACTTCACCACCACTGTCCGTTTTCATGAATGAAAATGGTGAAGTCAGCAGGGGAAGCTAGGCCCTGTCACGACTGCTACCACGCTGTTTCTCCACTCTCTTCAAAGCATTGTGGATCTGTGTGTGTTTCCTTCAAAGATAACTGTTTCTAGGTATTAAACCAGCCAGAGACATGGTTTCCAATGTGGTTAATTCTTAAGACATCATAACTTTGTGCCTAACTCCTCATCATGCATTTTCAAGAGCCATCTGAGAATCAGGTCTCGAACCTTTAATAACTGATCTGTGTGTTTAAACTGCATTTACTCATGCCTCTACGCACAGGACAGAAAAGGCAAGTGGTCCTGTGGGTTGGGATCCAGCACCATGTTACACCTCCCATATAGCCCTGGCCACGTCACTTTGTCTCCCTCGGGCTCCATTTGCCTCCTGCAGACCACAGCCAACAAGAATGAGTGTGCTGCTGGGTTACAGCAGAGGAAAGCTGGAAGTGTAAAACACTACAGTTATTAGCGGAGTGTGAGAGAAGTAAAGGACGTCAGGATATTCTCCCTCCCTAAAAGACCAAGCAGTCCCATTACCAGTGGAGTCCATGAAGTCTGGTTTCTTGTGGCTTTGCCTCTCGCGGGTATGTGACCCCACGCACAGCAAGGCTTTGCTCTGAGCGAAACCAGCCCTGTGCTGGGAGCACTCGCAACAGCTTGTGCTTTGTTGTGCTCTCACATCTGTGATAACACAGGCAAGCCCCTCCTTCAAGAAAGGTCACTAATTTCTGTTGTTGTCCTATGTCCAGCTGCCTGTTTCATAAAACTGCTAGGAGTTCAAGGACTTCGTGATCTCAACCGGTCTGTTAGATTTTGCTGGAGCTGGCCAGTGAATTCTAACATAACCGCAGGGAGAGAGACCACGCTCCAGAAAGAAAACAAACTAAAATATCAGCTTTGGCCCATGAAAAATGATGTTGTACTGGCAAGAAAGGTAAACAAATAGATCTGATGTTAAAACTTGGAACTGCAGTACCAATTCTCCAAGATTCATTAGTATCAAATCCAAGCATAGTCTTGCCCAGGGAGGTTTATTTTACTTATGCTGGTTTGAAACACAACTTTACTTTTACTTACCGTGAATTGCATTCTGCTTATGAATAATATTAGGTATAATTTCTAAGGAATTAAATTGTAATCTTTCCTCTGTTCCATTTCTTTAACATATTCAGTTTACTACTGTAACTTGTTTGTGATATTATTAAATTGCAACTACAGAAAGTGGGACAACTTTTTGTTCCTATGCAAGACAGGAAAAATGTATCTGTAGATTTAGGTACAGATAACAGATTCAAATCTGCTTCAGATGACACAGGACAAGTAGGTGTCTGGGTTTTTTGGGGAGAGGTAAGATAGAGAAAGGGGTTTTCCCCTGGAGGATCGAAACACTGTTTGTGATTCATAAGATAAGATAGATAATGACAATGTCAGGAACAAAGCTAAGTTTATGGAACATTCACAATACTGCATATGGCTATGTATGTCTTAGCAATTTTGGTGAACAGAGTTTGTAAACAGAAAAAAACCCCAAACCTCTAGTTTATTTGGGATACCATACCTCTCTACATACACACGCATGTACTAACGTGGGCTGCAGTGCAGCCTAATCTACCCAGCATTTGTTCAGACCCAGGACAAAACTGCTTTCAGCCTGCAAGTATTTGCCATGACAAACCTAGCACACAACAGTTTCATTTTCCAGCACCAACCACTGTGAATTTTAATATTATACTATCTTTTCCAACATTCCTTGATCTTACACTTAGGTTTTCTCTTCGGTGTCCACAGCTAGTGACTGCAACACCACCTAAGTCTCGCAACACCACCTAAGTCTCCCATCACCACTGTCCTGCAGAAGATGAAAGTAACCCTTCAGCCAGCCTCTGCAGGATGACCCTAGGTTTGCAAGGAAACCCAACCGCACAACTTTCTTCCAAATGGGCAAAACAGGCAACATCCCGCTTTCAGTAACTGGTATATTACTAAAAAAAGCCCATGATCATTACATAATTGCCTTAGAAGAAGTAGAGCAATGTCTAAAAAGCTACAAGCACACCTCCTTGTACTAGTCCCCGGACTCATATTTTATGCTAAAATGCAAGCGCCTCAACATATAGGTACATATTTAAATGTAATATAAACTAGATTAATCAACTTAAAGCTTTAAGCAAAAATTAGATTTTGAAAGCTGGCAAGGACCACTATGGTCCTTTAGGTTCATGCTAATCCATATGACAGGCCATACAATTTCAGCCCAGAATCCTCTCTGTAGTGGGAATCATCCTTCCATTGCATATGAGTGAGTAGCATCGAGCCCAAAAATTTGCAGTGTAGCATCTTCAGAAAGACATCCAAATGCTATAGAAAGATTTCATCCACCCGTGAATGTACTACTGTCCTAGGCCTTTTCACAGTTATTGTGATCACAGGATCTTCTCATTATCATTAAAAACAAAGTGTTCTTCATTGTGAAAGCGTGAACTGTCCCCCGTGCTCTTCCAACTTCCAATGAGTGCGATTTTCACCGAGCATTGACACATTTGTACTATAGAAAAACGTTTAATTAAAAAACAAATTCTTCATTCGAGTGTTTTTTTAGACGTGCTTTCCACGTGTCTTTAAACCTTTCTTAAATTAACATTTGCTATTTAGTATTTGTGTCTTTGCAAAATAATGGCAGCTGATCTGCACACAAAAACATGACATATTTTAATCTGTTGCATCGTTTTGGATCATTGAAGATTACTGGCATACATGAACAAACTTCATATCCCATCAACATCATGAGCTACTCACTGGAAGTGGGAAAAGACTTGTAATTTGGGGGTTTTCCTGCATCATAAGGTTTTGCTGCAAACTCTCCAGAATGAGCCAACGAGGCTCACTCAGGCCCCAAACCATTTATGTGCTTAACTTCACGGGCTTCAGAAAGTGAGCAGGACTGCTCAGATTTGCAAATGAAACACCCGCACAGCCAGAACTGTAATCCAAGCCAGCCAGCAGTACCGCTGCTAACTGTCTGAAGGAGCTGAACATGTCCCCTCTGCTCCCCCAGCTCTCCCTCTTTTTGTATTTCCAGGAGCAAGAAGAAGGATAAATGGGCCTTTTACTATTTGTACTAATCACCTGTTAGTCACAGTAGTCTGAAAGGCAAACTGACACATCCACTCATTTTGACTGTTCCTAGTATTTATAATATTATTTCTCCAGGACTGTGAAGTAGCTGCCAATTATTACTAGCATTTGGCATGCAGAAGCTCATGTATATGAAAAAACAAGATCAAACAATATGCAGTTCATTAAAGGAAGTTTATAACTCTGTTCCCTGCCCTGATACTTTGTTTTTATCTCCTGGAAAAATTTACCACACCACCTGATTAGGTTGAGCTGCTTAGGTATTTTGAAAATACAAATTATGCCATCAGTCATTCGTTGTACGACAGTAAACTTGCAATTACACAACTCCACAAGCTCGCGCAGTACACCAAGGCAGGCACAACCCAGCCCCAAGCGTCAGCACTGCACAACCGAATCTTTACCGATCTTAAAAGAAAACTGGGGGCAATAAAAAAGCTCGTGCTCTGAAGAACAAAGCTTAGACCGGCTCTAACCCTGCGGCCAGGAGTGAGCAGAGCCCAGTCCCTCCAGTTTACCTCTGCAGGCAAGGTAAGAGGGAAGTGCTTGCAGAGGAAGGAGTGATTGGCACACTTCCCTACGTGTGTAACAGTGCTACCTTCAGACTCATTTCCCAGACCTGAGCCAAGAACTTACTGGATCCCATTCCTATGTTAAAACGTACTGTCATTCTTTCTCTCCTCCAGTTATCTTTTGAGCTTATGCTCCTCACAGAGAGGAGGAGTGAGGATCTGGTCTGTTACAGGTGTGCAGAAATGTACATCCAGGGTGTCACCCTTGGCTGCCAGGAGCAACATCCAACTCTTTCGGATCATGATGGCTCAATATAATTTGCCCCGCAACCACCAGGAGAGACAGGCAGCTTAAGGACCTTGAGAAATCTACCCTTAAACTTTTACATTCACTCTTATTTCTCTCCCTCCTATCACACTTAGAGCAAAGCCCCTCCCTACACAAAACCGGCAATACTACTTGTAGCAAACTAGCAAGCAGAAAAGTAAGAAATTCTGGTGTATGTATAAAATTCACGCTGCTCAGCATTTATTTCCAGTCTCATGTATCTATCATAACACAGTGAAACAACTGCCCCAGTGCTAAACAGCTGGTTTCCTCCCTGTTGATGTGATACACTATTTGATTCACATGATACTGGATTCGCCCAAGGCTGCAACTCATTCAGAAAGCTAGCGCAAATGCCATGTCCCGTTTAAGATCCAAATGAGGCTTTAAATCATTAGCCTAAATCTGCATAAGCCTCATGCCCGGCTCCTTCAGAGCGGAGAGCACCCTCTGAGCCAGCCTTTCTGCCCTTAGAAGTCCCAACCTAACTGCTCAGTATGAGTGGCACGAGACAGGTAGCCGCAGAGGGCTGCTGCTCTGCATCTCCTCGTGATGCAGAAGGGAACGGCGATTGGTCCCGCACAGATCTGCACGGCACCAGCGATCTATTTATACAGCTCTAGCGGGCTGAAACTGCATAGAAACTGCAGCCATCTCTCCAGCTCTCAAACTGAAGAGGGGTGGATGTCTCTAATTCTGATTCCCATGGTGTTCCCTGCAAAAAATGACAATCATTTTAATTTTGCGTGGGGGAGAGCTGCCGGCGTGTTTTGTACGTCTTTCTCTACACCAGCTTCAAGATTCTTACACCTCAGGGATTATCAGCTTTGTCACGGGGTTTTAGATTCCACATCTGTGATTTATAATATGGCCACCCAAATTAAATCCAGGGTAACACTTCCCCACTAGGTCCAATTAGTCAGTAAGCACTGCGATTTTCTCTCTTCTTTTTTTCTTAAACATATGACAATAATAAAACAACAAAAAAAAGTCATTTAGAGTCATACTATATCCAACTGTCATTTGTAAGACTTTACTGTATTATTAGTCAGAGCTTCTGGTGACAATATAACCCACAAGACTGAAACTTGAGTGGTTTATACATGTCATCAGAGCCTTAGATAAAAATGCCAACTTAGAAAGTGGGAGTATTTAATTTTTTATAATACTTTTGTCCTAGTATAAAGCACTCACTTAATTTACATCAGTGACTTCTTTTCTTAAGGTATTTGTATCTGTTTGATCTTTTACAAATATCTAGTTCTTTTCTTCAGATCTCACAGTGCTGAGTACTTTGAAGACATTTTTCTAGGGCTTATTAATTAGAAATCCTACAAACCTTTAGGGTTTGGGGTTTTTCTTATTTTCTCTTTTTTTTTCCAAACAAGGGCACAGCAGTTGCAAATGCAAAATTGCTACCCCACGCCCTCAAATCCCAAATTCCTTTTACGAAGAGGCACAGATTAGCTATGTTACTTGGTAACAGCTGCACGGTGTAGTGGCTGGTACTAGGTCTCAGTAAAAACCCATGTGTCCACAGGCTGTAAAACGAAAAAGGACAAATCTTCGGTTCTGGTAGAAAGGCTAAACCCCACTGAAAACTGGCTGTGAAGGAATGCTGTGACTCAAATCCATCACGCCGTAGTTATGGACATTACAACCAGTCACACGGTACTAGTAACTACATACCAGGACTTGATTACTGACTTTTCTAGTATTGAAAATGCTTATTAAAATGGAACATTATCAGAGCATAACACATAAAACAAAAGTTGCTGGATTGAGAACTGGAAGAATCAGTAAATTTTATAGCTATTTTCCATTAGTTCATATTGCTCCAGTGCACCTTCCCTATATTCATGAGTGCATGCAAGTGCATGCATGCACACGTACGCACACGCAATTTTGGGACATGGAGGACAAACTAAGAAATAGGTCTTATGAGCAACAGAAGAAGTAGAAATTAAAGAACTGATTCAGCAAACCAATTAAGCACGTGATTAATTTCCGTTATCTTCAGCGGAGCTTGTCTATGGTTAAAGTGCTCTGTTGAATCAGGGTCCTCAAAACACCGTGTTCCTCAACCTGGTTATCTGATTATGGCTTTAGGTGAAATGAAACACTTGAAAGGGACTAAAGGTAAGGAAATGCTCAGGTTTAGCAAACTAAAGCCTTGTAGGAATCCTGCTAGTTAGGAAAAACCCCACAGTAGCTTCATAAATTTTCATCACCTCTAGCAGTTTTTGAATAATGCAATGGTCTTTTTGGCAGCTTCATAAAGCTGTAATCCGCACAAGAAGTTCTACAATGTCTCAGCACTTCCCGGGGACTCGGAGCAGTAGGATAGCCTTGCAACACAAGCAGAGATTAATCATTTTCCAATGCACAGTAATAAATAATGTATCCCCCATAGTACATAAATTAAAGCTGTAATTTCATCCCAGTTCTGTGATGACACCAGAAGCCCAAGATGGAATTTCAGCCTCGTTATGACCAGTCAGGATATGCATTATTCCTCAAATTATGTTCTGAGAGTTGATAATGAATTGAGAAGTTCTGAAGGCATTACCAAAGAGAAGTAACGTGTAATTACAAGCAGAAAGCAAAATTATTAAGTCAGATATTGTTTGCAGGACTTGCTAAAGCAGTAAATCTCATTCCTAAAAAGGCCACTCAGCATCTTTGCAGCAAGGCAAGCAAAGATCACTACTACTATCAAAAACCTGGAAGTTCTAATACCACAGGAGCAATGCCCCCATCGTAGTAAACAGAAAGAAACCATGTTAAAAATCAGGTTTGTACATTTCAGAGTCCTTAAAACATTGAACATAAATCCTCCTACAACCACACAGGGTATTTCACCCACAAGTCAAACAAGTATCCTACAGGTGCACGATGACGAGCATAAAATATCAGGAGAAAGTCACAGTATGTCCCAAACCTGCATTCCCATTTGACAAGAAATCTACTGAACAAAGCGAAATGCTCATGATGAGAAGTGTTTTGTCCTTCAGATGAATATATATCTGCACAGCTTACACACCGTGAGCGATCTAAAAAATTTTCCATGAAGAACACAGACCTAATATTTTTCCTCCAGACAATTTCAAGAAACTTTATGAAGACCCTAAAGACATTTTACAAGTCTAACAACAAGCACTGCAATGGAAATAAGTTTAGAAGGATGAAGACAGGGAGCCAAAACAGTCATCCGTCTAGAGTTAACTACTGTATTCACCCTGGACTTTTGTTACCAATTCCCATGATTTTTAGCAAATCCCACAAGATTTCAAGTAGGTCTGGAGTCAGTTTTCTTCCAGAGACAAGAAGAAAATAACCTTCTAACCATCTTACACAAACAAGGCACAAAACTTTACACGATCTCCCGTGGCCTGGAGTGGTTCCAGGTTCTGAACTTTTCTGTACGGTATTATTCACAAATTTATCTGCCCCCCCCATCCCTCCCACCACATTCTTGATAATGTGAGAATCTAAGTCACGCTCACTCTCACTTGCTCTCCCCCCTTCGGTTTCTAGCTTACAGAGCTGTAAAGAAAAGTAAAGGAGGAGAAGCCTGAAGGTTATGACACAAAGTCAAATAAAATGGTACAGGAAGTCGATATGCTGAAAATGTTTAAACCTAGAGTAACTGGTTTTGAATATCTGAGGCTTCCCCACAAGCCACCGTATTATTTGTTCCTTACCTCCCAACTCTTCCTCTTTCCACTTCCCCTTTGTATAATGTTACATAAAGTCTTTAAACCTGAACACCTGGACTTATGTTTCCTACATTCATATTTGAGCAATGGTCAAATATTAACAGCAATGGTCTCATATTCAAGGGCCCACTCACCCGGAGATACCTAGTGATTTTTCTGTTCCCTCATAATCACTCTGATAACCAGCAAAATTTAAAACCTGAATATAACTATTTATGTGCCTACATCTGCATTTAAGGGCACATGTTTTCCAAGAACCCATTTTCTCCCCTTTTGCCTTACATGACTATTCATACACACAAAAAAGTATCAAAAACCGTAAGAAAAGGACAAAAAATGCAAGACAGTCAATGCCTAAAGCTCCTTGCCTCCCTGGTATCTCCACAAGAAACGTATCATCACCTCTAAATAGCAACCTGAAACCTACTCAAGAGACTTACATAAGTCGTGACTCAAGAACTAAAGCAATGACTGTCAAAACATTCAAAGACACAGTACCCTCTGCTCCTAGTAGTAAAGGAGTAAGGACTGGGAATATGCAAAGGAGACACTTGCACTGGAGAAAAACAGCAGTAGAAACTTCTTAGAGATCCATAGAATCACAGAATGGTTTGGGTTGGAAAAGACATTTAGAGATCATCTATTCCAACCCCTTCCCTGCCGTGGGCAGGGACATCGTTCGCTAGATCGGGCTGCTCAAAGCCAGCCATTCAAAATCATCCACACAAGCTAAGCTACACACTTCAGTAACAGCAGCAGACTACCAGAAAACCTTCAGTCTTGGAGGTTCCTTATGTCTCAAATAACCAATGTAAGCTCCAGAAAAAGTGATAACCTAATGCCCAGTGTATGCCTCCGTCTGCCTTTTCCTAGGGACTCGGAAAAAGAGATGCGGTTCTCTCCAAGATCTCTTAGCTAGTAGGTCATATTGCTCGTGAGATATTGTTCATAAGGGATGGCAATCTAACACAGAGACTAAAAGGTTTGCATAAATGTCAGCTGCGAAATCGAATACCTCTCCTGGTCTGAGCTGAACAAACACTGCTATATTGACAATGCAAGCAAAATGCTGAGAAGAAAAATAAATCTGCAATGAAAAAGAAAGAAGGAAAAAACCTCTAGAAGTAAGCGAGAGGGAACATGAGAGGGAGAGGGCACATGGCGAACTTACGTTACTGCATCTCTGACCAATTCAGGCTCTTCCCATGCTCACCACCGCACCATCTGTGCTTAAGTATAAATGGAAGGGTTCCCTATCACGTTTTCTTTCTTTGTGCAAATATCATATTCACTTTCATATATTCCGAAGACTGTGTGACTTATTCATTCAGAAATTAATCTACAGTGATGCTTATATAATACACACCATATTGATTCACAATCTCACTGCACTGGTCATACAGATACATACTAGAAGTTGTTGTTTAGAATGCTTTTCTTCCG
>NW_009259588.1:6623425-6624769 GCF_000687185.1 Egretta garzetta
CAAATTTAAAGACACCATGTACACCAAAGTCCAAGCACTAGCCTGTTAATTGGTTTTCCTTCCTTGCTCATTAGCTCAACACACAACACAAGACACAGGGGTGAGGACTCGCACCAGTAGCAGTGAAAATTTCAGTGCTTGCAACCCAAGGAGAGGAGCGGGACTTCAGAACTGTGTCATTACAAGAAGGAAGAAAAAGTATGATTAAAGAGTCCCTACTTCTGACACAGCACAACTCGGAAGAAATGCCAGCACTTGTCACAACGCACTGTGTGGCAAGGACTTCCCCACGAACACCAAACCAGAGATGTGGGCTTTTCACCACAGAGAATTCCAATTTCCCTCCTGAGAAAAGGAAGGAGAAGGAGGAAAGAAGTCTTTTTCCACAACATTTTTAAGTTATTTAACTTTACTAACTTAAAAAGACTCATTGCCAATGAGTTATTGGGTTGTGGCAATACAGGCATTAAAATCCAAAAGCAGAAGCTCTTGCTGCCCATACAGTTATTGGTGCTGATTTGTTCCTGACAAAACATAGGACAAATGAACATACTGCTAATGCATACCGTGCTAATTATTCTGCTGTGCCATGCAGTAACCCTGACGGAAGTTCAAACAAATTGTGACGAATATGGATAGAAACAGTATTATATATAGCTTAAATTAGTGTTCTGTCAAGTGTGCAGCTATGGCATAGGAGGACTGAGTTGCGAGGCTGCACTACTGCCTAAATGATCTCGCGTTATGCTATTCAATACTCCCGCCAACTGCAACACTGTTAGAGGGGTGAAGTTCAGAAAATAAATTCCAACACTGTTTTGTAAACTTCAGTATAGCTCTATTCCCCATTATTGATATCAATTCAATGTACCATGCTTACATTGTAAGCGCACACCAGGCTTAGAAAGTCACCTGGTTAGTGCGCAGCACTGAGAGCGCCATGGGGAGGGCAGACACTTACAGACAACATGCTGCCAAAACAAAGCTTTAATTTAGAGGAAAAAATTCTAGCCTCTGGAGCTGTAAGAACCGCCCCGAGATAGGAACTGGGAGTACACGGATAAACAGAAGCAATGCTATGAGTCTACAGAGAGTGATATCCAAAACTCATACTACCAAAAAGCAGCCCGGTGAGCTGAGCAGCAGCAGCCAGTTGCCGTCGGGGACTCCTGCAGGGCCCTAAAAGCAGGCAGAACCCCGCTCGCTGCCCAGCTCAGCTACCCAGGACACCCATGCCCAGCCTAAAGCCCACAGGCCACAACACTGACCCCCGAAACACCCAAACCCAACCTGCCGACCGCTCACACCCACCCACCCACCGGCATCCTTTGCCCCTGAGGAAAT
>NW_009259588.1:6624839-6636344 GCF_000687185.1 Egretta garzetta
CAGTTCAAGCGGGGTTTGACACCCAGCCTCTCCGAACGCATCAGATCCCACGGCAAACTCCACCCGGCAGAGGAAAGCCACAGACGAACTGCTGCAGCTCACACTCACCAAGGTGACACAATGCACACCCAAACATATAAACTGAACATACAAGCTCTCTCAATAAAAACACATTCGTGTGCGTTTACAACGTACAGTCTTATTTTTCTGATGTTGAAGTTTTGTTGCCTCCCCCACACTCCTCACCAAAAAAAAAAAAAAACAAAAAACCACCCACCAAAAAAAACCACCTCCGTTGGCTTTCCTCAATCATTAATCATATTAAACTAATAAACATTCTGGCACCAACACTGTTTAAACAGCCTTCTCTCCACCCAAAATCCACTGGCAAATATTTTCACATATAAGACAACCATCCCACAACCCTGCTTTTGAATGCTAATCTAAACTCAGTTCTCCAAGCCAGCACAGTAAAGAGTTACTCTTTGGGAGGGGGAGTGCAGAAAAGAAATGAGAGAGGGGCCTTTAAGATGAAATAAAAATAGACTCCCTTGATCCCAGCATGACATGGCCCAGACATTCTCCCTGTGGGGGAAGAAAATGTTTCTTACTGCAGTGAGAGTTTTTATAACATTTTCTTTTTTTTTTTTTTTTTCCTTCCCCTGTGCAACTTTGCTTCCTGAAGAATGCTTTATATAAAAGACATGACATTTGGCAACCCAGCTCTGCTGCTTTGTGAAATTCTTTTGGCAAGTGCCCTACGTGCTGACTGCATTAAGCACATCAGTTTATTTATTTATTTATTTATTTAGGCAGAAGTCAGAGGGAGCAAGCCATGCAATTAACGCCCAGCGCAGCACTGCTTCATCCAAAAAAATGGGAGAGGAGCCGGGGAGGGAGGGGCCAGAGCCTCTCCTTTTGGGAAACCTCATCATGGGAGAGGAGATGGTTCTCCAACCTCAAAGTGTTGCTGCCGCTCTGGGGCATACACAGTGATTCTTGGATCTCAAGGCATTTAGCGAACATCAATTAATTAATTAATTAAGCCTCAATTCCACAACAAAGGCAGGTCTCATTACACATCTATTTTGCAGGTGGGTAAAACGAGCCACGGAGTTAATCTAAGCCTGTACTGATCTTGCCCAGTGTCCCAAGGCAGGAGGTGCACTGCCTTGCTCTTGCCGAGGTGAGAGCCGCCCAGCAGTAACAGGCAGGAGGGCACAGCACCGGCCCCCTGCACACCCCCGCTTCCTCCCTCATGCCCTGAGTGAAACCAGAAAATGGAGAAGTCTCCACACGCCACCGTCTTCCCAAGGGTGCAGCCACGGTGCGTGACTGCGAGGCACATGGACCTCCATCAATAAGCACCCATCTCCTTTGCACCACGTCGCGTGCCCATGACATACCTCGGTGCCATTTGCAGTAAGTCAGGAGGAGCACCATATTTTATATAAAAATATATATAAAAATAAAATATTTTTATATATATAATTTTTTAATATATACACACACACACACACAAAATCCATGGTTATGTTCTCACAATGGCAAAACCTCCAAGGGTCAGGGACTCGAACAAGTAACCCCCCTGAGGAGGAAACCTCAGGTGCCACGCATTGGGCAAGGAGGGCCACACATTTGTGGTTCGTAGTTATGGAGCATATTACTTTAGGTTCACAAGAAAACAAGATGCTTCTCAGAAACAATGGAATATTTTGCTTATGATGGTGATTAGCCCCTTTTATTCACACCAGGGACCAACAAAGCTTGGCAGCACACTGCTGGGGACACCCAGCAAGAGCAATTCACAGAACCAGGAAGTTTTCAAGCTAAATAGGGAGGAAAGACAGGAATGGGAGAGGACATGACCTACCTGCCCAGAGACCAAAGCCAACAGGCTGGCCGGTCCCACAAGCTTGGAAGGCTAAAGCTTCTGCACTCGCCACATATCCTCTGGTATTTCCAGGCCAAGCTGCTAGCAGCAAAGGGCCCAATCCACCTGAGCCACCCATTCAGCACGCACACCACCAGGGAAATGCCAGAACGTGGACTGGTGCCTTCCACAGGAAGAAGCTATCAAGTCTCTAACCAACAGGACCCCCTGCAGATTGGGTACAGAAAGGACTTTTCTCTATCTCAGAGAGCCAAGACGGGACTGGAGAGCCTGCTTGATCAGGTGGTGCTCCTTCAAAGGCTACATCCAAGGGCACAAATAAATCTGTAATGCACTTAGTCTTTGGAAAAGTTTTTAGCAGCTTGGTCTAAAAAAAAAGTTACATGTTTTAACATTAAAAAGCGTTTTCTACACACAAGTCTAAAAGAGACTGCCGTATGTTCTCATCATTTGTGTGTGCCCAGATTAAAAAAAAAAAAAAGGTCTGACTTTGTTCCTAGGAAAGAAAATTGTCAGAACAATCTAAACCTGCCTAGTGTTTTGCTAGAAGAATATGAGGAAAACTTTTCTTTTTTAATAAAAAAATCTGGCATTCCCCCTCCCTTTCCTGTTCTACAACTTTTTCCTAGAATTTCTGTCCTTCATTTCTAGGCCAATTTCTAGGATATCAAAGTAGTTATCGCAACAGCAATGTACAATCCTAATTCTACAAGGTTTATTCAAGGCAAACAGATTTCAACCAGACTGCCAGTTTTAGCAGAAGTTTGACATGACCGAGGGCTCAGGACAGTAAGACACAGAACTCAGCATCAGTTTAACTGTACAGCAACCTTTGCCAATCATTTGTCCTCAGTGGAGCATTTACCAGGCTCTCCTTCGAAAAGGATTTAGGGATCTCGGCACTGAAAAGAGCCAAAAATTCATCCACAAAGAAACCACTGGCAAAATTCCCCTCACCTGAAGCAAGGAAATACTGAGCCTTCAATACCAAGCCTTCAGTACCACAACTTGACCATCCTCTTCAACCTGGAAATACCACACTAGTACTTCAAGTGGGGATTTCAAGCTTGGTGTACCGAGTTACTGACGGCCCACGCAGGATGCACGCCTTGGTCTATGAGCCGATTCTGGAAGCACAGACCAAGAGCAAGCAAGGGAAACCTCAGTACGAGTTGTCTGAAGCTGTGGTCTCATTAGCCCAACGCACAGGCAAATTTGAAGTCAAGAGGCTTTGGTTCTGTGTGCATATACTACATATCAAGATATGAAAGATGCACATGTTGTTCCAATGTAAAGTTCCACACCAAAATGTTAATAAACAGCTTTTTCTTTAAACAGGGGAAATAATTAAAAAAAAAATATATATGTTCCACCAAACCTATTTGTGAAGGCAAGTAAGAGGAACTAGAGTATTTTAGGACAAGCCTGGCAATCTCACTAGCCTCAGGTGCACAGTTGCAGAGATGCTATGAAAGATGAAATTAACTACTTAAAACTTTGTTACAGGTGGTTTACTTGAGGGGAAGGACAAGATTACGACAGAGGGACAAGACCTGGAGGTAAAGGGGAGGACAGGACAGAACACGAGAGAGGGACAAGATCAGGTTGTTTTTGGCTTGACACTTGCCAAGTGAAAAAACAAGCGTGAGTCATAGTAAAGGTAACTCAAAGTGTGATGTGACTGTAATGAAGAGCTGAGCAGACCACACTGCATGAGTCAGCAGCGTAGATAAAAAGGGTGATAAGAAGCAGCAGATGGGACATGTCTTTACTAAAACAACCCTGCAGGACACAAGCCTCCTTTGCTCTAATGAAATGGTTGTGCCAAGCTGCCGCACGCTGGCTCGTACGCCCGCGATCCCGTGAATCAAAGAACGCCGTGCACGGGGGTTAGAAAAGCGGCAGGCAAACAGGTGCAGACGGGTCCAAATGCAAAAAAAGCACAGAAAAGCAAAGCAGCAGCATCCCCCCCGCCCCCCCTCCAACATACACACACCCTGACGAGGGCCCTGGGACACCACCCTCCAAACCACTCCGGCAGCAGGGTGGGGAGGAAGAGAAGGGGGGAAGGAAGCCGCCACTGGGATCATGGCATTCAACCTGGCCGACGGCCAGCTTTTCTGTTCCTGCTAGTCAGACTCTGCCTTCCTGGTGGGCGCCAAGGGCAGGAGGCTGCAGCTTTTCAGCCCCCACCCCCCCCCATTTGCCTCCCCAGCATGCACCTGCAGAGCCGGGGGGCAGCCGCAGCCGCAGAGCTCATATGCCTCTCGAGAAGCCAAAAGGGCAGCTGGGGCGATCTGCGGAGCTACGCTCCAGTATACCTGCAGCTCAGGTGGCTTTGCAAAACTTCAGGTTTAAAGCTCCATCTTTTCATCCAGGATTGCAAACCCCGTTTTGCTGCAAGAGCAGCACATTTAGCCCCAAGAGACCCAAGCACTACGTTCCTGGGTAGCAGAAACCATACAGGCACACGCAAGGCCACGTTACCTGCAAAATGCGGCTGCTGCCCTGACCACACACACAACCTGCAATGGTGGTTCTTCACTGTCAGGATCCCTACTCTCTGCACTTTTGAACCTGGTCAGGAAAGACGAGGGCCCTCTGTCACCAGCTCAAAGGAGGACAGAGACGTAAGGCAAAGCTCAAATCGCCTTTCATCTCGCTTCTTGGCTGAGGTAAAATTATACCCTGCCTGCAAGGGGCAAGATGGAAAGTAAAATGCTCTATTTTTAGACACAAGATCCTGCTTCATCAGGTTCATCTGATTTCTAAGAAACAAACTTTGGCAAAAGTCTGCATTTGAGGAGGATGAAAGATGACTTGTTTCATTTTCCTTTAGTGCAGCTCATAGCATGACTAGCATAAATCTAAGCAAATCTGCTTTAGCCACATATACATGCCAGCTGTTCTATTTGGGAGAGACAGTCCCTATATTCTAGCAAAATACATACATATATATATATATATTACATTTTTCCCAATCTGTCCTGCCAAAATAAGCATGTTGTGTCCAAGTACTTCAATGCAGCTAAAAGGTGTGTCTATTCCCCCCGCTCCAAACATCCTTATTTATAGATTTCAGAAGTTGGCAGGTACGCCAAGGAAGAGCAGTTGCTGAGCCTAACACACTCTGCACAGCAACAGATCTGTTGTAACAGATTAACAGGCAGAGAGATAGAGAGAGACAGGAAAGAGCCACACTTTCCTTCTTTACACACGTCCTTGCTTTCAAATGCAGCTTTATGGAGATAATGACAGTAACTGCATGTCTAAAATAAAGCTGGACCGAGAGCCAAGGCTCACACAGCCCCACTGACAGCAGAGCCTGGCTCTCCACTTCGGTCGCGTACTTTCCTAACTCGAGTGAGCGCCTTCCAAGAAGTAGGTAGAGGAACTGCTCTCCCACGGACATTGCAAGCATTAGCGAAGGGAGAGGGCGGTCAGCCTGTAAGAAAAACAGTGAAGTTAGTTTTCATTTCCTGTCGGTTTTAATCTTGTCTACAGGCTTTGCTAGCTGCTACTTCCATTTTCTGGCCTGCCTGCAGAGCAACTGCTTGCTCTACTCGTCCGCAGAAGGTCCCTCGTAGCTGCCTGCAGTTAGTGTCTCTCAGGCTCCTGAAATCCACCCCACCCTGCCCACCATTCACTGGCTGCAGCAGCAGTGAATCAGGCTGCAACCACAAATCACTGTGTTGGCCTCCCCCTTGTAGCTCTACAAACAAACATACTCCTGATTACAGCCTCCAGTGGCAATCTGTTTTAAAAAAAAAAATGCACAGGATTCATGTAAGCTGATGCACAACTTTTTTCAGAGTCTCAAATCTTTCCATCACCCCTTAAAGGGTCTGGCTATGCAGAATCACCCTTAAATCCAATTTTACTGCTGTTTTTCATGCTCCGTGGTCTCTTTGATTTTCTTTGAACTCATGATGCCAGTCCTTCCATGCAATCTGCAGGCAATCCCTGAAATGCCCTGCACAATTTGCACATGGACACAGAGCGCCTGCTAACCCGAAGACAAATCGTGACAAATTATGAACAGAATTCAGATGCAGGCTCAGTGAGGACTCCCTTGTCTTCAGCCTGGAGGAACTGCTGCACCTATGTAACTCCCAACACAGGGCTCTCGGGCCCTCAGCACCGAGGCTGCTAAACGGTGACGAATCAATGACAAACCATTACTGATAGTTCTGCAAAAAGGCTCCTACATCTCTCGGCCACAGCCCCCTGGCAATACGCACACTTCTGCACAGCCGCTTTCAAAAGGAGCCATCAGATGCACTCATCCATCTAACCCAAGATGCCAGGCACAGCTAGTCGAGGGTGACACCCTGCATCAAGGGTGGTTGAGGACCGGTTTGGAACTAGGAGAGCAGAAGGCAAAGGTGTAAGTGATAGAGCACAGAGTTCGTGTTGCTAAGAGTTAACCAGCAGGAGCAGTAACTTTTCCCCCTGCACGAACTGTGACCAGGAGCAATGCCAGCAAGTCATGGCTAAAAGAGATTGAAGAGGGGGAATCACCTGATCCTCGGCCCATGCACATCTCTTAAAGATTTCTCTCAGCACTGCATCCTTATTTCCTCCCCCAGTTTCCAAGAACTCTCCTTTCATACACACGCTAGAGAAAGAGAAGGAGTTTGTCTAGTATCTTTACTTCCAGCTGATGTTTGCAAAGCTCCCTGAGAGGAAAACCACCAGACTCCACAAGTGATCAGTGTTATCATACTTGATCCACGTGTGCCTTGAGCTTGCTACCCCCCATGGGACCAATAGCCGTCGCTGCAGTCCTGAAGGGGATGGTGGCATGAAATGGTAAAGTAGCATTTCACTTGCCTTTTCCTGGGAGAGATTGTGTAGGTGTAGCACGTCAGAAGACAAAATTACTAACTTTATTTCTAAAATCTCTCAACAGCGCTCAGTCTCTCTTTCTCGTTTACAGCTGGATGAATTTGAAAGACGGAGTCACTCTTGCAAGATGCAAGAACGTGACTGGGAACACAGCGGCAAAGCCCCAACCCCTGTTCCTCTCGTCAGTCTGCTCTACAACCCTCTTCTCTCCCTCTGGGCACAGTGGAGCTAGGTCATTACCTTCCACATACAGACTAATAAATAATTGACTTCTCTCTCGTGCATTTACGTAGGTAAATTAAGACATACTTCGAACCAGGCCGTGACAATCCATATTACATTCAAATACCATATCTATTGAAACCATCTGAAATAATTTTTTTAGGTAACATTTTGAGAAGGATGTGTTTTTGCTGCTGAAGTCTCGAAGAAATTCA
This sequence comes from Egretta garzetta, assembly GCF_000687185.1. Classification (NCBI taxonomy): domain Eukaryota; kingdom Metazoa; phylum Chordata; class Aves; order Pelecaniformes; family Ardeidae; genus Egretta; species Egretta garzetta. Next base: position 6,632,019 of record NW_009259588.1, read on the forward strand.
AACATTGGAACTGATAGCAGTTACTGACTACGCTTCTTAAACCAAGCCTGACCGGCACCCTTCTGAGCACTCTCTTCTGCCAGGCCAGAAAGGGTTCTTCATTTCAGTGCCCTCAGCAGGCTGAGTTAAATAGTTAGCTCAAACAGGAGAAAGGAACTGGAAGTTGTAAAAGTAAGAAAATAGGAATTCAAATAATTGATGATGATCTACAATTCCCAAAACTCTCCAAGATACTGTGACCAAAAAAGAAAAATTGACTTAATAATGACAATTAACTGTTCCTTTTAAAAATGGCTTAATTTTAACACAAAACAAGTTTAATTTTGTTTTTCTTCTTTCCCTCCTATTTCCCAGCTCCTATTTTAAGGAAGCATTTAGTTACATGACAGAAATGTTTCAAAATCTCCTTTTTGTGCATTTTTGCTGAACGTTTATTTTTCGTGTGAATGTAGCCTGATACAAGTCACATGCAAAAATATAATCTAGTAAACAGTGAACAGAAAACACACCACTGATTAAAATAAAAAATAGAAAAATTAGAGGCCCACAGAAATCTATGTTGGACCAGATTACTGGTGGAACATCTGTAGAAATATAATGTAGTCTAAGTTTAAAAAAAGATATAGAAAATTATTTCAAGTACTGACAGCATTCCCTTCTTTGGGGACAGTAACTAAAAAGAGTAAATGCAAAACAAGATTTAGAAGCTGATTATTTTAATAAAGTTTTCCTGCTTGCTGATTTCAGTCACAATTGAAATCAGCCATTTAAATTCCCCTGAAGAACCCTCCACAGGAGCAGCAGCACTGATTTATTTCTCATGAAACGGGACACTCAAGATCATGAAGAGGAATGTTAATTTGCTGGTGCATGGCAGATACAGTGGGACAGAGACAAATGTGTGCTAGTATTTCAAATTTTAAAAAGGCAAGAGGCTAAATTATCTGCGCGTATGTGCACGTGCGAATGCATGCCCTCGTTTTGCTACCACTCTCGACCAGGACGCAGATGTGCGTAGCAGCAGACTGGAAGGAGGAAGCCTTTGCGAAGAGGTAATGGCCAGCAACTCGTGAGCGCTCAGAGCAGTTCCTCCAGATGCAGAAGCACCAGGACTGGCTCAGCAGGCAGGTTTCTTGGCGTAAGCACAGTGTTGCGTGGCCGGAGCTGCAGGGCCGGGGACATGAACGCGCGGTGATGTCTGACTGCTCGGGGTTAGCATGGATCCTGCCAGGATTACAATAAGCCTTGCTAAATCCGTGCTGGGCACATGGTGACTCTGCACCATCCTCCGCCCGGTGCTCCTAGTCCCAGGATGACAGTGACAAAACACCCCTCGGGGCTGTCAAGCCGGGAGCCGTGCTGAGCAGGAGAGAAGGAGCCTGGCTGCTCTCACCGGACCCAAACTTCCTGGCCCTGCCTACTCGGGAGGCTCTCCTACAGGTACCCTTGTAGCACCTCCACCACCCAGGTTGTTCACACTGGCTACAGCAGCACAGACCTCCTCCTCCCGCCCCTGCACAGCAACAAGGACAGGGGAAGCTGCATTTCAAAAAGAAAAAAATACTTTTTCGTTCTATAGCAGAAACTGAGTTAGAAGGCTTCCGGGGACCTGGAAAAACTTGCGAAGTCATAGAGGTGATCCCCCAGCGAGAACAAAAGGAGGAGGAAAGTATCCGCGGGGACACCACAAGCCATTCCTCAAGGCAGGAGGTTACACCATGGGGAAGAACCTCTCTTCCCCCTTGCCGTCCCCCGTATGCTGAACGGCAAACGCATGGGGAGATGCAATCGTGGTGGCTGCAGGAGCTGCCAAAGTGCATTTTGGCTTAAGAAGCAATGAGGTTTGTTCTTCAATTGCTGCCTCATGCACTTAACATAACGAGACAACGGAGAAGAATAACTCATGTATATAGATAGCAATGAGATAATTAAAGCCTAGTCCTTCCCAGCCTGCTCCCCAGCTCCACGTAAAAGAAGTACACAAGCACACAAATGTCTAGGTTGAAAATACAACATCTCACTCTCGTGTGAAACTCCCATACCTCACGGAGTACTGCTGACTTTACTATGGCCACGCTATGTATTAGTGGGTACTGATTGTGTTTGCACAATATTTCAATAAGCAGAGCCAACCAACATCACTTCCTCTATTTCTGTATAGAGTAATATATTTACAGGAACAGCCTTTTGAAACGTTCCAGTAAAATTAGCTTACTCACAGATTTTTTTTTTTAAACTAGAACAGAGAGCAGAAGGATAATATCATCATCGGGTTTTGTGCATAAATCAGCTGTCTATTTACCACTGATATGTTGCAATAATGAATTGCCACTATCTTCTGAGTTATTTGTTGGGTTATTAGAGATTACCTAAGTTCACAAGATCACCAAAAAAACCCCAAAAATTCTTCATTATTTCCTGGGAAACGACCTTCATGCATTCCACCTCCTTCCCTAAAGCAATGCCCAAAATATTCCTGGAGGAGGTTTGTCTGTTTTATAAAAACCTCCAGTGATGATGCTTCCACGGCGTTCTCAAAGGCAAATGACTGCAGCGCCAAAATATCCTTATCGCTTGAAAGCTTTCTTAACTGTTTACCTAAGCCTAGCCACCTTCAAATTAAGCCCATTTCTTCTCCCAGCCCCGGCAGCCTTGCAGTATGGTTTATTCCCTTCCTCCCCATAGGAACCTTCCACATACTTGAACACTGCTATCATGTCTGTTACTGGCCTTCTCCCCTGTAGACTAAACAATCCCAATTCTTTCATCTTCTTTCCCAGGTCCTGTTTTCCAAATCTTTGATCATTTTCACTGCCTTCTCCCTGGCCACCATCCAGCTGGATCTTGACTATGTTGTGCCCCAAACTAGATGTTGAGCGGAGAGGAGTGGACGGGTTATTTCATACCTTTTCTTTATGCACCCCAAAAGAGTGCTTTTTCAAGGGGCAGGGATGGGGAAGCTTTGCTCCTGGTACAACATCCGCGGTCTCAGGTCTCTGATCCCCTTCGCCCCCGATGCGCTGTCCTGCACAGATGGATCAGCCCTGGGAGGAATTGAGCTGGGGCTCTTCCCCGCAGACGACGGAGCTACGGGGTCAGCCAGCTCCAGGGTCAGAGCCGAAGCGGGCAGGGGAGGGAAGGAAAAGCTCCCCAGTCAGCAGAGCACTAGCAGCCCAGCTCCCAGGGGACGGGAGAGCACGACATGCTGCAGGCTGGTTTTCCCTGGTGGTCTGGGAACCAGCTCTGATTTTTAACACCCTATTCAGCTAAACCAGACCAAACTGCCTCCAGCACAGCCCAACTCCAGCTCACAGACCTTCTTCCGTAGGACCACTATTGAGTCAGCCATTCCTCATCCTCTGTCACGCAACTGGGTATTTCTATCCCTGTGCGGTGCTTCTGAGTTTGTATCCTGGGTTTTTTCCCCCCCAAACCATTCCTTCAGGTAGCCAGGACCACTCTGAACTTCAATCCTGCCCTCCAAGGAGCCTGCAGCCCCCCTCTGTGCTCCTTATCCTATGTAAATTTAATAACTGCGTTCTCTGTTCCATCCGTCATTTCAATAATGAAAACAATGAGTATTACCAAAGCCAGGACAGACCCCTGGGGAATCTCACTCACTCCGGTCTTGCAGTTTAACAGCAAACCACGAATAACTACTTCGAATAGTGCCCGCTGAAACTCTGTGCGCCCACATTACAGACCAGACACCTAGCCTGCTTCAAAGAAAGCCATGCTAGAAAACACCCAGGGCCCCCCATTAAAGAGGGAGCAATTTCCATCAGAGAGAGAGGTCCAATTACATTGTCACAGGCGCTGTTGGAAAGTCTTTGCTAAACACTGCCATAAAAATGTAATGCATGCTGATAAGAGGAGCAGGAGGCTTGATAACCAAGCTTTAGGATGACAGGAAGAACTTCAGCTGAAGTGAGACAGCAGGAGCCTGACTTTGCTTCCAACAAGAGAGAGGCTTGGAAGAAGCAAACTGAAACGCAAGTATAAAAATGACAGGAATTTTGTACCTGCCATCAACTGCTGCCCACTTACCAGTTAAAGAAGATACTATCACAGAGGTGTGGTTTTGGTTTTCTTTCTTTTTTTTTTTTTTAACAGAACCAAAACATTTTCTTAGCTCTTCCCAGATGTTTTTTGCATTGCATTCCTTACTGCTCTCTAGCAGTCTATCCCGCTCAGGGATCACAAAGAAGCCAGCCAGCCAGCAAAGACCATGGCTCCCAAAACCCAGATTAATGCTTTAATCAACCACTGAAAGCATCCCCAGCCCCACACCAGCCCTAGGAGAAGCAAGTGGCAGCGGCTGGGGGG
>NW_009259588.1:6636508-6642666 GCF_000687185.1 Egretta garzetta
ACCCCCTAAAAGCACCCCCACCCCCACCCCAGCCCTAGGAGAAGCAAGTGGCAGCGGCTGGTGCCTGAAACAGGGAGAAAGGGTAAGTTCCTTGGGAAGTGAAAGGTGAGGCAGCTTTCCAACGCTGGCTCCCTCTGCTTGCCAAAATAGCAATGCCCTGCCCACGCCTCACTCCGACTTCTGTGGAAGATGCGCTTGCTTCCCAGGAGAGTTTACTCTCGCAATGCAGATGTGCTTCACTGAGGCAATCGTGTTCTGTTGCGTAATGCAACCCAGAATTAAACAGTATATGCTATTTGGTGCATTTTTAAAATGTAAACCAGAAGTTACTGCGGAGCTCGGTGACGCTGCCAAGGATGTTAACGCTATGATTTTAGCAGGGAAGAATATATCATATCCTCCCTCCTCCCACAGCTTACTGTTGAGTCGTAATTTTGCTAAATCCTTTTGTACTTGTCAGTAAAATACAAAGTCACACATCTGTGTGACTTTCAGTTTGATCTTCACTGACTGTGGGTATCATCACCTCAGGACCTAAAGCAGCCCCACCAGCAGCAGCCACAGGGCAGCTCTGCGAAGAACCTGGCAGGTGACTGCACCGTGGTGCGCAGAGTTGGACCGTTCACCTCATGCCCTACAGAACTGGGGTAAAAAAACCCCAAAAAACCAACAAAAAAGCCAGGAACAGAACCCGCAACCAACCATTTCCAGTCCCCTACGTGAACCAGGAAGAACAACACTGCAGATGCTGAGGCATACTTTGAATACATATACATACATTTAGATTCTTCTTATAGTTTCCAGGAGTTGCACAATGCCATTCCTCTTTAGAGGAATACAGGTCTTTTCTAAAATATACTATGCATAACACGGTTTTCTATAGCAGAAAATTCAGCAAGGGTATACTGTTTGCTCATACCAGAAATGTATCCCCAAATTACAGTAATTTATAGCCTCATTTTCATTGACAAAAGAAATAATATCATTCTCTTCTGACAAATATCAGTACACTGAAAAAGTAATGAATAAATTCCTATAAACAGGTAGCAACTAAAGCAACTATCAATCACTGCTATAAAATTTTAATTAAATCATATGGTAAGTAAAAAAAGACTGAAGTAAAAACAAGCCATATAACCTGAAATCAAAATAGAAATCCGTCTATCATGCCAAAGCAGAAAAACAATTCCGAGCACTAAAATACCACAACCTGTTAAATGACCAGTCATCTAATTGTTATTTATAACGCTCCAAGTATGCTAAACGAAGCCAAATGTAGAGATTCAGCAAATTACTGAGGCATGCACCAAAGTACAGCTGTATTTTAGTATCATTTTTTATGTGACAGAGAGCTTAAAACTCTGGAACTGTTCACGTGCACCTCTATGACAATTTCTTTTTAAGAGAGAAAAGACTCAGAAAGCGATCTGCACTGTCCACGTTTTAGTATTACAAACCAAATCAGCGTTCAGCCTAGGCTGAATACATACTTCTGGAGACACATCAGAAAGAACCCCGAGGATTAGTCCTAACACAAAAGGATGAGGGAGTTGCCTGCTGTCATACTGCCAATTTTGCAGAACAGAAGAGTTAGCAAATGAGGCATGAAAAGATGTGAGCAAAGAAACTCATACCTGTGAAAAATCCAGCAATATCAGATGTGCAAGAAAATTGCAGTTACTAGTATCAGGCCCAATCGCAAGAACTGCTGACCAGCTGAAAGTCCTTTCGGCCTCAGCTGGAAATACTTAGCACCCCTAAGGCTAGTTAAAACTTATAAGCCGTCCTAATTTAATGCTATAAATTAAATTTGAATGTTCAGCACTTAACTTTTTAAGGCTCTGACCTCCAGCCTGAATCAACAGTAAAGGCACCAGCCCTAGCTGAAGCCCTAGCTAGAAAATCCTCCTGTGTGCCTCCATCTCTATCTGTCACTGTAAAGGATACGGTTCTCTCTTCTTCTAATTCCTTCCAGTGACAGTGATAGTGGTATCATATATACCTATCTTACTGCTTTAGGGAAAGCTCAAAAGCTCCTGTTTCGGGCTTTGAAAATCTCTGGTTAATGCAGCTGGTGGCTTTCGGAGTGCAACGACAAGAAGGAGAGCATCACTGGAGTGTGTGGGTGCAGGCACACACGCGTGCAGGGAAAGCGAGGAAGAAAGAGGCACACACTCTATGCTGTAATTCTCCAAACCTGAATATGGCAACAAACCACATTCGGTGCAGATGGACAGTCATGATATGAAAATACACAGCTGACTCCATGCTACCGTGTCTGGCAAGGAGGGCTGACAGGTTTCATAGGGCCACAGCTACTACCTCTGCAGGAGGGGGAAAGCTGAGGGCAGGGACGAGGAGTTCCACACCTGCCTGAAGATACCTTAAAAGTCACTTCAATTAATCCGATACATGAGGTTCAATGAAAAAATAGGGAAAATAAATTAACTGAAGAACAAAAAACTTACTGAATAAGACACCACTTTAAGAGGTTTCCCCTGCTGTAAAGCACTTCTGAAAAATTCAGCCACTGAGCTACTGCTTTTCTTGACCTTTTCACTGAAAGAGAGCAGAGTAAAAACAGGAAAGAGCTAAAATGATATGCAATAAAGACGCTTCGTGTTAGGAAAGTCTTTTGAGTCACCATTGCAAATTCATTCTGTGTCAGATTTGCCAATATATATTTGCTTGCTAAAGACTATCTATTAACAGCACCAGCAGCCAAAGCGAGCGTAGTGTCTCTCAGCTGTTGCAGCAACACTGTACACACCATACACTGCAGCTCTGTAGCATTTGCATCTGTTGCTCGTTTTCCACACCCAAAAGCTCGCTTCGTGTCTTACGATTAATTTATAACGCCCTGAGCCGCGGGGAGATTTGCTCTTCTGATTGCCCTTTTCTTAACAATAACAACAAATAAACATGGAAATAAATCTATTGTCTGAGGAACCCTTCCACTAATTTTGTTCTTTGATGGTTTGCTTGATTTAGTATAGCTAGGAATCAAGAGTAAAGTGGATCGCAGCTTAATATAGAGTGTGGTTAATCTTCCCTTTGCATAATGCTGGTACACTATGGCCCAAATACCAGAGATTTATTTGATGTGCACATGCTTTCAAGCATTAGTAAACAAGTTGCAGCCCATTATGAAAGAAGAGCAGATCCAAACAGTTGTGAAGCTCTTTATGTACTAGATTGATGCTGGCAGAGCAATATACTTACATTTGCCACATGTACCAGCTTTGTAATTTTGGAGACTATTTCACCAAGAAATACAACTTTTTAAAATATGACTAAAAATATGGCTGAGATCACTTCCCATGTCCTGGCGCACTATTGTCTGAAGCATGACAGAACTGGCAGAGGCACACAGTCATCGTCTTCTCCTTTTCTTCCTTTAATTGATTTTATTTCTCGTGACACAGCCAAAAAGAGGAAAACTGTATACTAGAGCCTCACAAATGTATACACACATTAATTCCCATGAAAAAACAAGACGATGCTCTCATGTCTCGTTTGTTATTCTTCCATTACTTTAAAGAGTATGCTACAGAACATACAGAAGTACTCTACCAAATATCACAGAATTTTTTGCTTTACTAGACCTATCAAACAAATTATTATCCTACATTCTGTAACAAAAACATTTTTGTTGTTGTTCATGTACTAATTAAAACGAATCAGTCCTTTAGAAGCCGGTTGTAAGAACAGAGTATTAACTTAAATAAAAATTATTTTTAATAATGCAGTTTCAAGCAACGGTACAGTGGAAGCACTTAAATGCACAAAAGGCACTCCCATGTGGCAGTGTTCCCTGGGTAAGAGACACGGTGTGCGTCTACAGTATTTTAACACAGACAGGCAAAACCACCCAGGCTGCGCTGTTAAGGTATCAATAAGCCATTCTTGCAATAAGGCGCATTTTTTTCTACCTCGTAGAAGAAACATGATCCTACGCGCAGGCACAAGCTCTAGAGGACAGTACCTAACTCCTTGCCCTCTACGGAGACACACGTGATTTTCAGCAATTCTCCTAGTGTTTATACTACAACTCGCTGACCCCCCACATAGGCTGCAACTGGACATCATCAGTCACTTGCCGTCTCTGGCCTAGATTTTATCCTCTTCTGTGCTGAACGCTGACTTGAGATGACTCAAAAAACAGTTGCCTCTGTTTTTTTCCCTCATAATAAATTAAGAAGCCACGACAGAGGTAGAGAGAAAGTGGGGGCCGGAGGGGGAAAGACCTTTCAAGACAGCCATTCTAAAATCTCACCTACAGAAGTGCAGAAAACCTACGCTCCTGCAGCGAGCTCTTCAGATGAAAGCCTCAAATCTTGGTGGCAGCTACGAAATGGATGTAAAAGTACATGCCTGTGAAGGAGGTGCTGTGAGAGCAAACACATCAGTAACTGAGAGATCCCAGGATACCACAAAAAGGTCACACAGTAAGAAGAGAGGATGCCAGTGTCTCAGATAAGCAGTTATGGCCATGTTTACATAAACTGTTCTGCTGAGTTGTTCCCATTTCAGGCAGTAAACTTTGATTTAAGGAAGAGACTTGCAGTTGTCTTCATATTTTTTTTCCTTTCAAAGCACTAAAGAACTTCCTTTTTCAAAGCCAAATTAACAAAGTTTATGTCCAAACCCTCTCAGTCCCGAAAACCTCAAATCTGAACTCTATTAAAAGCTGCAGTTAGCACAGCCAAATGCTCCAACAATATATTTAATAGCCTGTAATATTTCTAATGCCCTGCTGCCTGAAGCCTATGATCTGGAAAACCAGCCAAGCACACCAACCCAAGAGCAATGACTGCTATAGGGAAGGGTCTGTTATCTCCCTCGGCTACAGCCCTCTGTCACCGCAGGCATGACCAGCCCAGGGACTCTCCAGCAGCTGAGGGCAGGCACGCAGACCACCTCTCTGGCAGGAGGAAGCCTGAAGCAAGGAAGCAAATTAAAAATGAAAGTTGTGCCAAGCATGTAAGCATGGAGCTACTCTTTCAACCTTAAGGTCCTGCGGTTTTATGGGTGTGTTTTATTATCTGGTTTTATTGGACCCTCCTCCTCCTAGCCTACTGCTTCCCTCATATTCCTTTCAGGTTCCTCCCATTCGTTCCTGCTCCACATCCTTCAGGCTGGAAGATTTCTCAGAGCACTTCCCTGGTTCAACTACTAATAAACTCTATGGAAAAAATCCCTTGACGCCAGTGGGGACCAGAGGAGGCATCTGCCCCCAGCCCAGGTAGAAAGCATCCTGCACATCCAGCAGTACTTTCTCCCTCGTCAGCCTAAAGGATGCTTGGGAAAAGCATTTTGATGCAGATTTTCACATTTGCTGGTCATGACACTGGAAAAATACAGTTCATGCCGTCTCCTGACAAAGTGCCACACCGCGTGTTTTTCTATATAAGGCGTACATGTAGGAAAGTAAAAATATCTTTTCTAGTAAGTTATGCAAAGCAGGAACAGCCTCCTGGTACTATTACAGCCGACTGGAAGCTAAAATGATACTAATTATACAGTTCACTTGAACTCCAGCAAGGCTCCCCGAGCCCTAGCTGTCTCAGCACAAAGAACACTGCCTGAGCGAACCCCCCCCCCGGGGAGGGCACCTCCCTGCCACTGCCCGTGGGCAAGGCCCACCAAAGTGGCATGGGAATGCAGCTCGGAAGGGCAGGCAGCCTTCCCGTGGGCACAGCCCGCTCCCACTCCTGCTCCTGCTCGGCCGCCCTGCAGCACAGCACCAGTGGGGCGCAGGACCAGAGCAAGGCCGTCCCCCATCCGAGCGAGGATTTACTCCCATACGCGGCACAACCCTTGCGCTCCATCTCAAGACTTTTCTAAGCGTCAGCCCCCTGGCTGAAGGGCATCTTCTGCTCTCTCGCCAGCCTGACTGCTCAAGATGAAGCCAAGCTGGGGGTGACTCTGCAGCTCGTTCCACGGTATCGTGCCAGCGGGTCGCCATGAATTCACGATGAAGCGGGAGAGGCAGCACACTCGGATAGGAACCAGGCTGAACTTTCAGGACTGGTTTCTCCCATTTTGGGTCCACCTGCCAGGGGTGCAGTGGAATTTTTAAAAAGCTGTCAGAGATAGCACAAAAAATGAAAAAAAAAAAAAAAAAAAAAAAAAAAAGACAATTTGCAAAATATAAA
>NW_009259588.1:6642769-6656467 GCF_000687185.1 Egretta garzetta
AAAAAAAAAAAAAAAAAAAAAAAAAAAGGATAATTTGCATAATATCTAAATAATGAAATGAGGGCTTTTTCACTTCCACACACTTCAGCATCTCAAAAATGGCCAGGGGAGCATTATCATTTACTACAAAGTCTGACGAACGGATGGATTCCCACAAACACCAACAGTAATAGTTTATTCCCTTTCATAATGAAAACAAGCAGAAAATATTTTACTCCAAAGGATGTTTTTTCCAGCAAACTCTCAAGTTCTCTGAAAACAGCCGTAACCACAACACCGCTCTCAGAATGTCTGGTAACTTTACAGATGTGGTACATCAAACATTAATTTTTAAATAAAATCACTAAGCTACCGTACCGTGTTTTCAGAGTGACAGTTTAATTACTTTATTAGATCCATAAAGAATTTTGGATATCAAAAAAACTGCACATGTTTTCAAAGAGAAAGGCAGAGATAGCAATTGACTGAAAATGTCCAGGAGAGAGGCAGGAGAAATGATGTGAAAATGAAAAAAATCGTAATTAATAATCTACAAAACAATCAGCACACCAGGAAGATGACTTCATGATCTCACCTCACCTGCAGAAAGGCTGAGCAGGCTTTCCACCTTTCTCCCTTTCCAAGCTTCCCTAAGGTTTTCCCGGTAAAAGTGAAGCCTCCCCCCCCGGCCCCAAGAGGGACTGGGTGCCAGGCGGCCTGCTTCCCTGTGTGACGGCTGTTTGAGGCAGGCCCTCAGTCAGCCGGTGCGCCGACCACAGTCACTTGGGTCACCCTGTGCCACCACAGAGCACAAACTAAAAACCACCGTTACATGGCAAACCAACTAACCAACGTGACCAAGATGGCTTCTGCAGCATGCAACCTCCAGCGACGACTGCGACGGCACGTACCGTCCCCGCAGTTCCACACGCGCGGCGCTGCTGTATCCACGATACCGTGTTATATCCAGTCACCCCAAAGGGGCAACGTTCCTGAAGGGTGGAAAAATTCGGGTTACAGACATTACACAACACTTAGGGTGCATTATTTTCTGGGCATCCTGAAACTTTACAGAAGGCGTGCAGGCCCGTGGGCAGCCCCCACATGCCTCACCCCTCTTTCCACTCCATGCCGCGGCTGCACCACCGGCACCAGGCACCCCCAAGGGAGCGCTGGGGGTAAAACTGACCCTGAAGCAGCAAAGTTGTAGGGGAAAAAAAAACCCTGTGAGGAGCAGCCGCTGCGCCGGTGTGGTCTGGTGAACAGGGAGCACCTTGCCGCACGCCCCCGGCCCCAGGAAGCCCCTCGGGGCTGGGGTTCAGGAAGGCAGGCAGGGCAGGGGACTCGGCCAGCCTTGAGCAGGCACCCCTGCCCCACCAACCCCCTGGGAAGTCAAGTGCCCAAAACGCAGATGACTTGCCTACGGTGGGGGACAGATTTATCTCCAAAGCTAGTGGGGGTACCTACAGGAGTAAGGTGCAAGTGCAGAGTAACAGAATGCACTTCTAGTTAGTGCTCTTCATCAGACAAAAATCCCACAAGTACCATCCAAAAAACCTGATCAGCCTCACCAAAACGCAACAGCAAAGGGCAGGCGGGGCAGATGGGAAAAATGAAAATCTGGTCACCTGCCCCCCAGCAGTTCCCCATCCCTCAACAGCACAGGGGTAGGTGAGGGAGGCCACAGCTTTCACAGTTTCAGGTGTAAGACCCCTAGCACTCCCATAACCCACCCACACACCCCCATCTCCAAAATGCCTACCCGGGAAAGAGAGACACCAGTCTGCTCTCCCAGGCCTTGAACCCCTGCTCCCAAGGGTTCACATGTGCAACAGGTAGCTCTGATCAGAGGCATGAGTGACTTTTTTCAGGCAAGCAATGCCAGGTGAAATATCTCCAGATCAAACTAAATTAAGCTGTTGCTTTGCATGCACCCCTCCCTAGCTATCACTTTTTCTGAAGGACAGGGTAATAAACTGCACTCAGGGAGGCAGGGCATTCAGCTAACAGGCTTCAGTACTTCACAGGTATTAATGAACAGGACAGCAATAATGTTAAAAAAAACAAACAAACAAACAAAACCTTCTGGGTCACAGTCCAGACTGTAAGGTTTTCAAATCACTAGCTGGGAAACCCACTCCTCAGCTGGTTAATGATTCAGCTTTGAAAGCAAATATTTAATAATTACTTAGTAGAGGGAAGTTGTGGACAGTTACACCTCAGGGTATTTCCAGAAATGCCAAGTATTTTAAAATGCAAATTCACAAATTCTGCAGCATATGTAATTTGAATATCTAGTGTACATCCTGGCCACATACTATATTGCTAGCAAATACCACCGTGCAGTTTTTCCAAGACTACATATATCCCCAGTGACACATTAGAATGTAGTTTTAAAAAATAATACAGAGATAAAAGCATGTTGTATATGGCATGCTTTGGAACAGTTACCATATGCTCTGTCAATAACCTATGGATTAATAGGGCCCTGATGTACAATAACACGTTGGCCACTCAGAGCTCCATGGCAGATTATTCCATTCACCGTGAAAATTAGCTGCGGATTAGGCATATGTCACAATTTTTCATTCATATTTTTAACTTGGTCAACCCTAAGACACTACTGTTGGGGCTTAGGGGTTTTTTTTATTATTCTTATTCTTTAAGGTCTGATACTAATTCCATTCATTTGCACTAACACCAAGGGAGCAAGTTCAGGCACTATATCAGAAGATTAATGTTATCTTAACAATTTACTTCTGTATCCCTAAGAACAGCTATACTAGAGCATAAAAAAAAAAAAAAAAAAAAAAAAAGATTCATTTAACCTACTATCCTACCACTGACAGGAGATGTAGCTGATGCTTTGGGAAACAGTTGAAGAAATAGAGCAAGTATAGGATGTAAAAAAAGTAATGTTTCCATATGATTACTCCCAGTCCGGGCTGTGTTTCTGGGTAGTTCAAAATCAAGCTGCTTTTCTAAATCTTGACATTAGGAACAGTCAGTAAAATAGATCTATATGATCATCTACAACAGCAACCCATCTTGTACAGGCCAAAGTCCCTCGAGTATTTTCTTTTCTTGTTTTTTTATTTAGAACAGAGGTCTGGATGGTTGGGTGAATACCTGGCCACAGAATAAAATGCCATTTACTAGTTACAACCTAACCTAAGGTGTGGGAGACTCACCTTCCACTCCTCCTAGCTCTAGAGGCTCCCCATACAATCCTCAGCGTTTGTGCCTGGGCAAAATTACTTCAAAATAAAAACAAACTGGAACGCTTCCAGAACAACATTTTCTATCCACTCCGTACATGCTGTGAATCCCCTTGCAAACAGCACAGCCCTGGAGAGTAAGATCTCCACGTGTTACCACCTTGTCCAGGTCTCCTTAGTGAAAACGAGATTGTCCCTAACGAATTCAACAACGCGGGCAGGCCAAAATGCCACTGGCATCACTGGGGGGCCAGGAGGCTGCCCGGTTTATATATGCACAGCAGCAGCACAGGATTTGCATTTCTTAATAAAAACACTGTTGTTTCACCCTTTGGACAGGAACGCCAACGACTGCCAGGGATCTGGGGTTCCCCAACACCCCCCTGCAAAAGGTACCTTGGAGGGGTTGTTTCTGTATAGGTGGCCACCACTGGGACACAAAGACATTGCAACAGGTCCAGCAACCTGCACGATTTCTCCTATTTACCGCGGGTAACACATGGCTAAAGGGAGCTGCTTGCTTTTGACAAAGCAGAATGGTGCATCTTCAGCATAAAGTATGTTGCAGTGCCTATGAGCATATAAACATTTCAAAAGGGAAACTGTATTTCGGTTTTGTTTTGCTGGTTGTTTTTTAAATACTTACGTATCATTTTAAATTGTCTTGTAAGCAGTTTGTGCAAAGGAAAGTATTATAAAGCGCAAAAGTATGCTAAAATTGCATTTGCATTCTAAAGATAAAAGTTACCATTAATCACATCTGAAAATAAGAGAGTCTGAAAGTGAGAGACATATTTTTGAAGGGCAAAAGAAGTCACAAGTACCAAAAACGCTTTCAGAAAGGAGGCTGACAAACTTTTCCTTCCTGTCCCCAGAAAAAGGAAACTCCTTTAACTAGTTTGCACATAGCTAAACAGCTAGAATCAAACTGGCGCAACCTACGCCAGCAGTATGAAGCCAAAAATGTGCTCTACGTATTCTGTGATAAGGAATTTGGGAAAGCAGTGTACCTGTCAGTGCTATCACCAAGCTAAGTGACTGACCAAATCATCTACGTAACATAACTGCCAAAAGTTATCAACAGATTTATCGACACCGGGGTACCATCTTTCGGGGCAGTGAATGCAACGAGGCAACGGTCCTTGGGCTCCATCACGTAGGTAGGCTGCAACTTGCTGTGTATTTGTATGGGAAGTGCTGCATTCTTCAGATCTCACCACACATTTTTCTAGGAACCAGGGCAAGCCAGAAATGAACTTACAGTGAGGGGTAGTGCACACACTTGTATGCACACTGACGTGGGGACAGCAAGCTTGCTTGTTCAAAAAAAAAAAAAAAAAAAAAAAGGGAAAGTCAGCGCTACCTTACTCTTACAAAAGAAAGGTCTCCCCTGAATAAAGTAACCTGTAGCCAAATCTTGACGTTACAGAAGATAACTTGCAAGACGTCCTGAGCAAGTCTGAGAATGAACAGTAAAGACTGTACGTGCCTATGTGTCTTTTCTTGAACCTACACACACTCATATATTTGTACAAGGGAATCCAAACCACTTTGTAGCCGTGTGCTATTAACCTTTTTGAGCCAGTCTTCATCAAACAGCAAATGGGGGAGGAAGGGCAAAGACAGAAATGACAGAAAAACATCTCTCTGCTTCCAGCTTTACCTGTATAGGGATATTCCCCAAACCGGATACAAAATGTACGAGCCTGAAAGGTAATTTTGCCCCAGATTTCACAAGGGATTTTTTTTTTCAACCTATCTGAAAGGCTTTAAAACTTCTCTGTCTTTATCTGATCAAAATGCTGTCCTTCCTCCTACAGTCCTGGCATTCTTTGTGGTGAGATTGTTTCAGTATCAATATTAATATTCAAATGTCAAGTTTGTGACGCTACATTTCCTGTGCTATTTAAAGCCTTCAGAGTAATTATTATCCGTGAAATATTAAAAAGTAAATTTTTGCTACCTGCTTACAATTTCAGCAGCCCTAGCTGTGCCAGAGCAGCACTTCCAGCAGCCACATGCAGTTTTACAGAGAGATGCATTGTTCGGCTTTTCTAGCAGTACTCACACATTTCCCCAAATTGGCTTTTGTTGTTTTTAGCAAAGCTACACGTTTATTCTTTTTCTGGAGCACAACTGAGCCCTAAATATCAACTGAATTTACAGTATTTAGTATTTCAGACTTTTGTTCCACATATATTCCCTGATAGCAACTTTAATACATAGTGAACCACTGAGCTATTTTTTTTTTTATTTATGGAATAGTAATTCTTTCCTTTATCATTTCTACCGTTCTTAAAAAAAAAAGAATCATTTTTGCTTCCCCCCCCCCCCCGTTTCACTACTTAGTTGAGTCTCTTTCGTTTGTAATTATCTAGACTGTGGTTACATATCTTTGGCTATGAAGGGGTATTTTTATTATAACATGTAGGTGTCTTTAAAAGCAACATGCATTAGAGCTGCACAGCTGAGAATGCACTGAACTGCCACTCCTTCCTACCCAGCTGCCAAAGTTTTGGAGAAGCTTTCACATAACAGTACAAACCGAAAACAATGAATGCCCATTCCCATATACAGAAAGGTGCATGTTAATTAGACAGGTAACGTTTTTCTCCTCATCAAAGAACAGCTTTATGAGGGATGCACAAAAAACACATTGAGCCTTCCATTAACAGACAACACTACAAGCTACAGATCAAAACGAAATATCCCAACTAACTCAAGGAAAGCTTTATTTTCATTGTATGGCTCAATCGCACCGTGAAGTACTTCAGTATCACCGTGCAGGTTGGTTATTTCCACTGTTCTTCCCTCTGAAACTGGAGGCTGACTTCAGAACGAGCACGCTTCTTTCAGTCTTAATTAACTTCACTCCAAATTTGAGCCAAAGGGGTCTGATCCTAACCCTCCAGCAGTCAACAGGAGGAACGCCAGTGGGAACAGGGCCTAAATCAACACATCTACAGTAGTCAACAACTCCAAGTTATATAAATACTTGCTAATATCTCCATACTGTCTGGTCATCAACATTTCCATTATAATCCTTGTACTTGGGGACGTCTGTATGTTGGATGCTATCCATAACTTCTCTCCAGCCAGCTGAAAGGAATTGTTTCTGAGTGATACAAGGCACTCCCTCTCCTCTGGAGACCTGCAGACAACTAACAGAACCCTCATTTTTCACCCAAAGCAACAGGATCCTACCATCTTAGGCTGAAATCCGGTTTACCTGCCTTGCTACAATGCGCTCTTGCAGGGTCATAAAAGGAAACTTTGGTTTTGCTTCAGGAAATCAACGGCTACCAGCTTTTTCATGTAGTATGTCACGATGCGAAATAATCAGGGCTAGAAATGCAACGAGGAGGTTTAAACAACAGCTCGTGAATAACATGCCCTGCCATTCTTCATTGCCCTGTTTACACTGCACTGAGAGTTATAAATGAAGTAATAAACAGCAAAATCCAGTCTGCCAAAATAAGGAGCCTGACACAAATACTTTTTAAAACATAGCAGGGGTAACACTAACTTCACAACCAGTATTCTTCCCACTCCAGTCAGCAAAACCATCCTTGAATTGGATCTCCTGTTGCACCCAGAAGGACTGCTATGTTTGTTTACAGAGCCACCACGCTGTTACAGCTGAACTCATTATATTTTAAAGCATTTGAAGTACCTTGAGCATGACAGAAGACACAGAAAAAACAAATACCATTGGACAATATGCAATTCATACTAATGTTAATTAATTCACATTCGCAACATAAGCTGAAGCTGTTCCAAAAACCCCATTATGGTATATTCCGAGAACAAGCACTAGGAGCAAAACACAAAACTTGGGTTAATTGAACCAACCTACAGATACAACTTTATACATCTTTCTCAAATGAGCCCAAGTCTCCCTTCTCCTTCCTGCTCCTGGAGGGATGGCTAGTATTAGGCTCACCAAACTGCACTGGTCAAGAATCAGCTCTAGAAGTAATTCTCCTTCTTCTGCAGAGAAAACAGTTGTTAAAAGGGACCGATATTAACACTTTTTAGGGGTCATGTGGGTAAAATGCGAGTGGAGCTGCTTCATGCCCTAGTTGAGAGGTCTAGCTGAAGGAATGGGCATGCATGTTGCCCTGAGCTTTTACAGTAAAATATGATTGTTCCTTCTCTTGCCCTTCCAGGACTCCTCTGCACCTACTCATTCATCTTCAGGCCTCCCTGGACACCTGGAAGCCAAACCACACGATGGACAAGCATTTGCAAAATAGTCCTACCACTGCCTCCCTCCTTGAATCTCCAACCGCTCACCCATGTAACACACAACCCTGCTGAGGTGAACTTGCTCTGAGACCTCAGAGCACTCTGCTCTGCAGAAGCTGGGCCAGAAGCAGCATGATGGACACCAGTAGCATGGCACTAGCTAGGTGAGGTTGAGTCCTGCGTGGAGGCTCGTAGCAGGCTTTCTCCAAGGCTGAAGCTTGCCAGTGTTTTGTACGAGGTAGGAACATGCAGAGTTTATACACTTATGTTGACAGGTGAACAGCTTTGCTCTCAGTAGTGACCACAATTTCTTTTGAAGTCCTGAACTGAAGTTGAGAGACAACCCAGGTCAGTAGTCACACATCCCACCTCACAGCCCTTCTCAAACACATGAAGAAAAAACCAAAACAGCATCAAAAACACCAGCTAGAGAGTAAACCCCACTTACACACACTACAAAAGCTCTTATTTTCCATGCCCATCCAAGAACACCAGTTGCCCAAAGACTGAATACCAGCTCTCCACAAAGGACCTCTGAGCCCATGGGCGTCTCTCAGCTCCCTGCCAGCCTGACGACTCCCAACAACCAGGTGCTCACACGTAGCAAAACCACCCTCAACTCGCTGCAGCGACACACTCAGCATCCAGATGGTGGCTTCTTTTCATCGCATACCAAGTTGTTCAGGTCCCTCTAAAACACACGCATGAAAACTCTACTAGTATGAAGGAAAATCAGTGGCTACAACTCCAAAGCGCCGTGTTGCCAGCCAGAGACGAAGAGCACACAAATCCGATGCTGAACGACTGCCAGCAAGGAGGAGTCCCAGTTTAAAGCCTCAAAACCACTTGGAAAGCTGTTGCCTGGCTGATTACATCCCTGCTGAAAGGGTAAGGCTTCAGAGCACTGCGTGCAGCAGATTAGACGCACAACTCCCATGCACCAGCCAGCAGAAGCTGCAGATCTGAACCTGCACACACACGCACACACACACACACACACACACACACACCCTGGTCTGTACTCGTACCATAACATGCCTCTGAGCTCCACTGCTAGAAAAATAATAGCAGTATCAGTGAAACCGTACTCCATAAGCAGTGACCACAAAACGCACTAAACTCCCTCTGAAACGAACCGGCCTGTAAGAAATTTTAAAAACCAAGTGAAGGATGTGGTAAAACTCCTATCAAAAATAAATACTAAGGGCAGTGTCTCTCTGAAAAAAAATGGGACAATTTGGCATTTGCAGCGTGTACAAGATGTCTTCATACACTTTCCTGATTCCTTGCCAGTAACTATTCAAAAAAGACCACTTAACAAGCAAACAGGTCTTCAGCACAACAAATAATAAAAAAGAGAGCAAAGCTTGTGCTATTTAAATATCACGAAACATTCTGCTAATCATGCACAGATGGAAGTACAGACGCTTCTGCCAGACGCCTTGTTCAGAAACTTTGCTCTATTTTTAATTATTTGATGCACAGAGGACCTGTTTGCTGATTAAAAGGGCACTGCCTTTAAAAGGACTCCATCAATATGGAGTCTAGTCTTGCTTTTAATGGAGGATTTTAGAAGTAGTATCTCAGACCCCTGAGCTCCCTGCACCAAATTTTATAATCTTGTAAGTGTGTAGTTGGCTTTTTTCGGATGCTTCTCTCACCTTGGGAAACCGTCTACACACAGGAAAAGTGAAACTAACTACACTCAAGCTATTGTTAAATACACCAAGCAAATACATTTGGACAAGGTGCAGTTTCCTCTAATATCCTTTAATCTGTATCCTTTTTGGTGTTACCTATAGCAAGAAGCGGTATCCACTTTCAGATAAAAGCATTATTTTTGACAGATTTCCATTCAGTCAAAAGCCGAGTTTTTTTGAGAAAATGTATCATCTCCAAAATTATCAACCGCATTACTTATTAAATTGGGTTTTTTTAAATCTACTATAACCACATTATCATTCCAATAGCCAGTTCTTGGCAAAAACACAGTGACACACACACACAAAATAAAACCCTCACGTTTTTTCACTTCATACCTTCTGTGAGCTTCCCTTATTCGGCGGTACGATGCTTCATTCCTGTACTTCTCCATAGCAGTCCAGGAATTTTTCCCTCACTGAAGAGCCTCACTCAAAATGCATACCATGTTCAATTTCTTTTCTTTTTCTGAATGAAGTGCTGTTCAAACATTCTTTTTTGGTTTAGCTTACGTTTTATCTTGCAAGTTTTGCAACCTGCTACTACAGAACTTTGCCGCTGGAGCAGAGTCATGGTATGAAAATGACTGGAAAACCAAGGGAAACTGCCCAAGCTGCTACTTTTGTCTCACCAGTATGACATGTGCAAATTGTATTACCTTTTTAAAGCTTATTAACAATTCAAAGTGCTACTATTAACACAGTAAAGGAATTCTTTGATTAGCAGACCACGTGGTATGATAATAAAATAACAGTGACCCCATTATCTTATGAACGAATTACCCAAAGGGGGGTGGCTCCCAGCTTAAGCTGGTGCAGAGAAAGGTACAGAGAAAACAACTGAATTTTTTTTTTTCTTTTTTTTAACACTGCCAGCATGTAACATTATACAAACAAATATATGCAACTTATTTGTTAGAGACCAGCTGACAAGCCTGAAAGGCAGGAAGCCTGCTGAAGAGACACTGCAGCTGGAAACCAAGACGACTGGCAGGGGCACACGGGACTGAAAATCCAATGTTCAGCCAGGGAAATGGGCACCCACAGTGAAGCTGCAGAGAAGAAATAAAAGGTTTTTTTCCCATGAGGAGAAGGGGAAGACTGTATGGAGCAAAAGGCTTGTCCAGGCAGATCATCAGGGCTGCAAAGCTCAGAATCCAGCTATGACTAATGAGGAAGGAAGAGAGGTAGATGAAACAACATTTAAATTTGCAGTTCTGCAGAAAATTACTGAGGTATTGAAACCCTCTGAGCAGAAATGGATTTTAGACACCTAGAAACACGCACAAAAACCAAGCCGAAGAAAGGGCCAACACACAATCAAAGTATCGCACAGGTAACGAACCTGGTGAGGGAGCTGTACAAGTAGGTCAGATACGCAGCAGCGAGAACTGCTGAGCATGGGAGAATCTCGGTAGAGAAGGGGGCGAGGAGAAAAATTAATTGCCCGGCAACAAAAGAATAAAGTCTGGAAAAAGTTAAAACAGGACAGAGGGATGAAAGGGCAGAATACTGCTTGGGCTCTATAAAGAAAGATTAGTGTAATTCGCCAGCACATCCACCCAGAGCATGGAAAGGGAAGACAACTGAGGATACTTGACTGGGGAACAGTTTTTACTCCCCCTTTGCTGGGAGGAAAAGCCAAACTAAAGCTCAGCTGCCGCAGCACCAAGCCAGCAGTGTTGGAACAGCGATGCTGACCCGCCGGCAACAGTGCTGAGCCCAGAGGGCCCTGCCCCCCCCCCGGAGGCCCCAGCCCAGATCCCATGCTCACAAAAACCAAGCCGAAGAAAGGGCCAACACACAATCAAAGTATCGCACAGGTAACGAACCTGGTGAGGGAGCTGTACAAGTAGGTCAGATACGCAGCAGCGAGAACTGCTGAGCATGGGAGAATCTCGGTAGAGAAGGGGGCGAGGAGAAAAATTAATTGCCCGGCAACAAAAGAATAAAGTCTGGAAAAAGTTAAAACAGGACAGAGGGATGAAAGGGCAGAATACTGCTTGGGCTCTATAAAGAAAGATTAGTGTAATTCGCCAGCACATCCACCCAGAGCATGGAAAGGGAAGACAACTGAGGATACTTGACTGGGGAACAGTTTTTACTCCCCCTTTGCTGGGAGGAAAAGCCAAACTAAAGCTCAGCTGCCGCAGCACCAAGCCAGCAGTGTTGCAACAGCGATGCTGACCCGCCGGCAACAGTGCTGAGCCCAGAGGGCCCTGACCCCCCCCCCGGAGACCCCAGCCCAGATCCCATGCTCCATCACACCGCATTTACACCCATGTGGTTCCATTTAAACCATCCAAGTAAGTAACGGAGGTGGGAACCTGACCCCTTACTCCTCTGCAGCCTTTGGCTGAGCTCCTCAGAGCAAGGGCATGGCACGCAGCGTTTACCTTAAACAAGATAAGGAGCATAAAAACACGGTTGCTGCAGCGTGGGCCGCGCAGCACTGCTGGTTTCACGAAGACACTCTGGCTGAGCCGTATAAGCAGCACCAAACGCTGCAGCCAGCCAGCTGACAGCTCAGACGGACGCACTTCATCGCAGGGCGGCACACGTAGCAGAAGTGTGCCTTAGTTTGCATTTCTTCCCTTCCACACAGCCAACGTGACATTCAACAAGTTTGACTCCTTAGGTAACAGGGGCGTACTTGACTGCTGCCGTTTAATGTAGTTCAGATGCTTACTATAAGCCTTCTACCCACCTCGATTTTCCTTAGGGCCGTTTCTGGCTGTACTCTTAACAGGTAACAACATCTGTGTAGCAGTGTCACGTAACAAATGTTGTACTTCCACTCAGGAATTACTTTAATTGCTCAGTCACTACACACCGTATTCCCCCCGAATCTGCTGACAAGCTGCCATCAAAATAAACTGTCAGTGACCGACAAATGGTAGGACATACCCATTCCAGTTTGTATCGCTCTCACAGCTGAAGACCAGGCACCAGGACTGAGTTATTCTGTCAGCTTGTGCAAATATGGAAAAATACAGATTTTTACTCCTTCTTCCATCTTTCCGGTACTGTAGTATCACATACATTTTAAGTCACTACATAACATACTTGTGCGCTATCCAAACAAACACACAGTGCAATTTTAAGCTACAGATTATTGGCCCATAAGTTTCCCTGTAAAACAGAACACAGACCTCAAGACACACGTTACAGAGACGGCACTGCCGTGTCACTTATCTCCGCACAATTTAATTCATCAACTGTCAAGATCACAAAGGAAATCACAAGTGATTTCTAAGACTGTGTCATCAACAACAAAAACATCAGGCCAGATCGCAGCGGAGATCCAAGAAAATTAAGCAAGACTGATAAGCAGGAAACCTGAAACTCATCCCCGATTCAAAGAGGAGACAGACAAGACCTACACAAAGAGGTGAAGCAGCTTCTCAGCTCTGCAAACTACGAGATGCAAAGGCAAAGCACTTGCCCAGATCCTGCCATTCGTTGTTGGCTATTCCATCAGCAAGTGTTGCTCGCAGAGGAGTCATGCTAACACAGGCCAGGGCAGCTGGTGGGGAAAAAGGGAGAGAGAATCCAGAGGAAAGAAATACAAAATCTAGGGCATATTAGTTCTCTCATTTGTAATAAAGTAGGGAGGAAGGTACCATTTCATTTGGGCGTCAGGGAGACACCACCAGTTGCCAATAGAGAAACCTCCACTGTATGCCAATGAGTTGGGTTTTGTTTGTTTTAAACCAGATGCTCAAATCTTAAGACATTAGTATGTAATTAAAATCTTCTGTTAACTGAAAGATCATGTTCACAACATCTATATGGAAGTGTTTTATTTACATGAATATTGACAGAAATACCAGTATCGGTGTGTCTGGGGCCAAAGGTTTTACTCGGAGGTTCAATCTTCACAACGAGCAACATCGCCTCCCCTTGCTGAGGGAAGAAAATACTGTGGGCCAAATCTGTAGTCCTCAGGCACCATCACTTCAGAAATCACAGGCAATGCTGCCCGAGCGGAGTCTCGGGTCTTTGGGGAAATGCTGCTAAGCCCAAAGAGGAAGGTGAACAGAGAGGGTGGTTTGGACAATTCACAAGTGGACAGACACCACCACCACCCTCCGCCCCCCAAGAAGGCAGCCCAAATCACCACCTAATAACTCTTTGGCTGCCTCTGTAAAATGAACACGACACTGCGGCTCGGGACGCAGGTCCCACCACAACAGCTATAATGGTTTGTAGAAGGATCTGTCAGGGGACAACCCCCAGGTGTATCAGCTAACCTTGCAGATCACAGGTGGGACATTCTGCTCACGGTCATATTTCTTCTCTGATTTTTATGGAGGATTTCTATTTTCAGCAATGCCTATACAGCACTACCTAAGATACCTCGAGTCATTAAAAAAGTTAAATAGGATAAAAAATAAATTTTAAAATCTTGAAAAAAAATCCTTCCATGAGCTTCTGTTGGGTTTTAATTGCTTATTATACTCCCTACTTACTGCATTTTATAAAATGCAAAATTTTATCTGTTTTATCCTCCTTTCTCTTTTGCTTTTAAAATGTGACACATCCTGTAGGGA
>NW_009259588.1:6656481-6667833 GCF_000687185.1 Egretta garzetta
ATGGAACTTATTTTTGTATTAAAAACATTTTAAAAATAATCACCCAAGCTACAGCAAACATACAGATAGAAAGTAATTGTGTTCGTATTTGAATTCTGTACTTCAACCCACCTTTGATCAACTTGATTAATATTCCTTTCAAAAGATTTTATAGCTGGTGTACTTCATGAACACAATTAAAGTAGATTAATCTGTTCTGAATTCTACGTTTCATAAAATTACTGTTCCTCTGATTAATTTTACAAAAAACACGTGTAACTATGTACGAATGCATTTTTCTCATTGATAAAACAAGCCTGTGACACAGCTTCCAGTACTGGCCAAGAGATACCACTGTGAATATCTAATAAATCAGCAAGCCTGATGATGCAATGTCATGTGAGCTAATACACAAAATACTACGCTTCTTATTCAAGTAAAAGAAAAAATAGCCCAATTCTCAGCTTGTAGCACCCGCTCAGCTAAAATGCAATTTTTCAGGTGTTGGGACCTGTGGGATAATGCCACCAGCAGTCAAGGCGACTCTAGCTGATCCACAAACCTTCCTCTACTGAAGACAGCAATAAAATTTTAACCAAATTCAATAGCACGGCTTCACACAGTTGACTTTCAGAGACCCTGGGCCTGAACAGGACCCGTCTGACTCCCGATCTGGAAGGGAGACTCGCTTTGCCCTTACCAGCACTGCCCTGAGCAGGTCGATGTGGCCTCACCCCATAAATCCCCTCGCCGGGCGCTGTAGCTAAGCACCGCTGAACTCAGGTACCCTCTAGGAACACTGCGACGTTGTAATTAGCAGTGAGACTTGTCATGCATTCCCCAGCCAGAAACGAGGGTTGCTGTGGCCACTGGAGTAGAAGAATGTGAAAAGTGATTGGGGAGGAATAAAAAAAGGCAGGTAACAGCAGAAAAAAACCCCAGTGTTAATTTTTTTATCTCCTCTTAGAACAACACAACAATCACCAGTTATCAGCTGAACTGTCAAACAGGTATTACAAGAAACAGTGGGGCTTTTTGAAGAATAAAATTTCCTTTAAATTCATTATTTCAGTGGGGAGGAGAAATGATACACAGAAGATACCTCTGACATGAGCCTCTTCATGTCTAAATTATGTTAGGTTTTGGTTTGGTTTTTTGGAGAAATGATGTATTTAACATCCTGTTTGCAGTGCAACAGCGACCTAAACCCTTCTTTTTATTTTTTGGCAAATGCTGCGCATCACTCCTGGTAAGCTTACCATTAACTGTGAACTGCTAACGTGTCTTAGTGTGGTTTGCATGTTCCTACGGCAAGCCTAAACAGCATTTAGAAAACAATGATATCCCCAGGCCCGCACTGTCGTTCCTGAAGCACAGATTAAGCGTGGTATTCTGCTCAACAAGCTCATCACTGTTAAGTAACTCATCAGAAAATAAAGAGGGAATTATCAAATGGGAATTGCCAAGTAATTAGTTCTCTGAAGCAGATGACATACAACTGTTAAAGGGAGGGGCTTCCCTGTTAGTCATATGTCAGAGTAGAGCCTACTAATCTGTAAATAAAAATGCATTGCATATGATTAGTGCTATGGGTTTTTAACCACTAGTGGTACAGGGAGAATAAACTGACAGCTTCTTCTAGTGCAATAATCCACTAGGGTTTGGGTTTTTTTTTCTCTCTTGCATACAGTGAATTTTCAAACCATTCTGGATCTGCTTGCTGTCAGACTATCTGGGGAAAGCTACGAACACGGCAGAGTACCAGGGAGGGGATGTGCTTGGGGGCTGAGGAAGAGCAGAAACACTTTTACTATCGTACTAATTTGAAAAATCACTCTCTACTCAGTTACTACACATGGCACTGAAAAAGAACTGCACCAACGCGAAAACATCCACTAGCACAAAAATTCCAAGCACGGTAAAGGAGGATTAAGCCTGCTTTTTGTGATTATCCCTCTCCATTAAAGCCTAACTTTCTTTTAAGTAGATGGCCCCACAGAAGCATTAAATCTACAAAACCACAAGGACCTTCACGCGTGGGTACCTGACAAACAAAAATGCAGTAACAGTACAACCGTATGTTCTAATACGAGCCAGAAACACTTCCAACATTTGTATTTTTTATAGAGCGAAGAACAATTCAATAAATGCTCAAGTCAGGTTTTCAGCTACTCCCAGAATGGGCTGATCACTGGTGAGTAACTGTTCAGAAAATAAAGAAGGAATTATCAAACTTGGGGGTTGCCTCCATCGCGGGATCTCAGCACCAGAAACCCTTCAGCTAACACACTCAAATCCAGGCGCCGCCACGTGGGCTAACTTTCAACCAGAAGCACACCCCCGGGTACCGAGGGCTAACTTTCAACCAGAAGCACACCCCCGGTATCGAGGCACGGCGAAACCCACTGGCGTGCCACACATGGGAGGGAGAGGCCAGGAGGAGGGCGGGCACGCACAGATGCCGAGGCTCGAGCACAACTGGCACATCCCACCGCGTCACCTCACCACCGCCAGCCCTCGGCACGCACCCGTCTCTCTCAATGCTTACCCTAACAGCCGAAAGCCCAAACTTTACAGCAACGCTAACAAAGTCACAGCGCGTGGGACAGCAAGCCTCTTACCACATTTGCAGATACTCCTTCTTAAAGCAGAAGTCGGAAGGCAAATCAAACCTCAGGCCTCGGCCTACCCTGCACGACGAACACGAGCGCTGTGTTTTTCTGTAGACGGATCGCTATGCCCAACTCCATTTACGCTTCAGACTGTGCTACAAGACTTTGGCTCAGTCAGACACCAGACCTTCAGTATCTGCTGAAGGAACACCAGAGCAAAAACCTGAAAGGTCAGGGCTGAGGTGAGGGGGTAAGGGCTGAGGAGACGGCAAAGCCTCATTTCTAAGATGCCAGCCTGCACTCGCGTTGCTTCATTTAATTGACCTTACAGTTACTCACTCACTTACACACAAAACAAACAATCTTTTAAAAAATAAAATTATTTCTAGTTACTATCCAATTATACCTAGTTCACATCTCCATTAGGCTTGTGCTCTTAATATGTTCCAAATCTCCACTGCAAATTTTCTTTTAGCCCTACAGCTACTGTAGGCCTTACTAAACAGTATTAGAGGGAAGAAATAAAACCGGCTAGGGTAAAAGGACACCGATATGGCCATCAGAAACTCACCACTGGACATGCTAATATAGAGATGGATTAGCCATTTTTATGTTCACTACAGAGTATTTTAAAAAGACAGATTGTGGTCCATTTACAGCGAGCAGGAGCCAGAAGTCTGCATAAAACAGAAATTACGTCTTACATAAAAAATAAGCCATATTAGATAGTGCACAGCCATACTTATGGAAAATTCAGCACAAAAAATTTCTTATAAATGGGCTGTGGCTGTAAACTCAACCCAATACTATAATATGATTAATAGACATCAAGTGACTCGACAGTGGAAAAGTTTAAAAAGAACTCTTTAGTTGTTAAAACGTCCAGTGTCTCACGCAAAATCCTCTCCACACAACTGTTTAAAAGAAAGCGTTGAGTCATTTGCCTACGTGGAAGGAGGCAGTGCATGCTCTGAGCAAGTAACAATAACTCCATTTTTTTTAGAGCAGGCTAAAATTAACTAAAGTCATGATTTTAAAAAAAAAAAAAAAAAAAAAAAAAAGAAAAAGCTTTATCTCTATTTATTTGTTTTTATTTTATTTTTACTAACCCCCGTGTCCTTATTCAGGCAGGATGCTTAGCAGGCTCTGCAGGGATGCTGCTTGAATCGGAAGGGTAAGCACACCTGGAGCTGCAAAATGACTCCCTGAAGCCACGCGATTCCTCGGGCAAGTAAAGCCATGAAGGCACACGTGTGGCCATTAGGCCTAAAGTAAGGTTTCAGTCAATGCGTTCAGTCAAACGCGCCCAATGTTCGGTCCCTCTGACAAGACTCCGTGGTAATAACCCAGGTCTGACTAAACTGGAGCCGGGGCTGTTGCCACCTTCACCCCGAAACAAATGTGAAAGCCGGAAAAGATGACGGGTCCTAGCATGCGATGCTCTGTCTCGAGCTGTGAAACCTATCTGTGGCTGCTCACTGCACGGCACCGGGTCACATTTCTTTCACGTGTTACTACTGTGAGCTCCCGCTTGTCGCATCCAGTGACAGAGAAAATGTTTGTAAGCAGGCAGTCTCTACCCCAGTAACTTTTATTCCTGATTTATGATCGTTCCCTAGAGAAAATGAGAACTAACTAATGAGGCCAACAGGGGTACCCCAAACTTGGTGTCCGACAACAGGAAAAGGAGCCAAAACGAGTCCAGTCTACGGTCCACAAATACAACTCTACTTCCAGATGAACCCGTATGGAAAAAAGCAGCGTAGTACCATATTCCTGTCATGCCTCTGCACCAGACTTAACTAGGTTGTATTTTCTATCCAAAATGTTTGCTTAACATCTAATATATCCTTTCTCATGCAATCGCAGGAAATGCCAGATGCTAAAATATTCAAGGTGACTTAGCAATACATTGTGGATAACACAATCTGATTATTCCTAGGACTTGACCAATATACTATAAACAATTACTTCCTCTAATTAAGAGATATAAGCCTTTCCTATAGTAATCACTTCTGCAAATAAATGCAATTTCATACAACCCAAGCTAATTCTGGAAAAAAAAAAAAAATGAAATGCTTTGTGGAAGTTATAATATTGTAACAAAAAGCCTCCTTCTATTTGATCTCCCGAGTCAATGGCTGCTACAAAGTCAGTTTTCTTCCAAATCGAAAAGATGAAATGTGTCAGTGCATGGGCACTTTGGTTGTTCACTCTCAAGAAATTCTTCTTGCTCTGAAGAGATGTAGTGGTTACAATCCACCCCCACCATTCAAGTTCACTTGTAAACCGTAACAGGCATGTCTTTGCATGTAACTACTTGGTCAGACAACTTCCCCTTAAAGCACAGCACCCTTCCCCACAGCCACAATAAAATGTAAATGACGTGCTGCATACTTTGCTATGACATGCTGTATGCGTTAAAAAGTTATTCCACAATGGAGACTTTCTGATCAGCCCCTCATAAACAGAACACTGTAGTAATTAAGGTTTCTGGCTGTAAATAGGAAAAAAAAAAAAATCCTTTCATTTTCTGCAAGTAACCACTGCATTTCATTTTCTTTTATTTAAAGACACAGGCAATTATCTTCCAACCCTTTATCTTTCTTCTTTTTTTTTTTTTTAAGCATTAGCAGTATTGCCAATCCCAAGCACTCAAAAATCATATAGCAGGTCCAAAAACCAGGCTGGCTTAATGACAACCAGATTAAAGATATAAAATAAGAATTTATGTCCTTTTTATTGGCAGTACGATCGTTGAGCCTTGAGACTTGGTTTTTTCAAGGTATTCTCCACAACCATATGGGAAGGAGACAGAGAGGAGAGGGAGAGCAGACTGATACATGTGCACTATTACATCCTGTCTGGCTACAGCATTTCAGGGGGGAAAAAAAAAAAAAAAAAATCAGAAGAATTGAAAACGTTCCTCAAACCAGAGTAAAAGACACCCAGGCACGTCAGTAGCAACTAGGCATCCTGGGAAGTATCCTTGTGCCAGACAAAGTTTAGTGCACGGGAGGAACTCAGGACACTGGAAAAGTCAAGCAGGCTGCAAGCAACAAGGACCACTGAAAGCGTTCATAAAAGTGCAGGAAGGATTTATACAATTTTACGCATGGTGTTTTACAACAAAAAACAAAGCCTGTAAACTTTTCCATTCATACTATCATCTTTTAGTAACTGAATATGCTCTGACCTGAGGTGAGCATAAAACCACTCATCTGGAACCCACTGTCCTGTAAGTCACAGAACTGAGTCACCAGAGTTAATGGAATTTTTCTGATGAGAGTTTCTCAAGGACCTCTACTGCCAGGCAAGGGAAGTACAAACGTACAACGGGTAGGTAATCATACAGACACGGGTAAGGTGTCCACGCTGATTAAAACCCAGAGCAGACAGCGTACACTTGTTAGAGGAAATCAAAAGCAGCTTATTCTCACCTTATTGGCAGTGCATATCTGTATGGTGAAGACAAAAATGAAGGTGGTCACTGTCCTACAGGGGTCAGGAATAAATTCACAGCTTGTATTGCTTGCCCATCTGGCTTGGCCTGCGATGTGACTGTTGATCCAGGAGTTGAGGAGATGGAAACCAAAACAAAAAGAAACAAAGCCACAGTTAAGAGTCAAACAATTTACAACATGCTAGGACATCCCCATGAAGACCGAGAGAGACTGCTTTTGCACAAATGAACTATGGATTTAATCCTGCAGACAGAGCACATGTACAGCAGAGAGCAGAGCCCATTTATTCAAACAGAGTGCTCTTTTCCTAAATGGGATCTTAATGAGATGAAGAATCATAAGTGAGTTGAGACGACCGTCTTCACGGCCAACAGAACATATTTTATTTGAGGAAGAGCATCATCCAGAAAACATACTGCTGCAACTACTACTATGAGGTGAAAAATAATCCGCTTTGGGAATGTGACATTACATTGTGCGCTATTTTTTCATTAATGGTGGCATGCTAGAGTTGATGCATATCGCTGCAAATTCCCAAATAATATAAACAAAGGGAAATTCTAACAATGTGAATTTTTTTTTCTATTTCTGTATTTTTGCTCAGTAAAATTACGAAGAGCTAGCATTGAATTTCTGCTGACATCACATGTTAAACAAAATACATTTTGTTTTTGCACTTGGAATCTCACCAAATATTTTTATCACTCTTGGGACAATAAAAGGATTTAGGGGGACCATTTCTCCCTCACTGAGAAGCATTTCTGTTGTTTCAGTTTATGAGCATACTTACTCGTCCTATTTATGGAAGGATTTACACACATACTTAACTCCAGATAGGTTCTTTAATCAATCCTCATTCAGCAAAACCCTCACTGGGACATGTACTGAAGTAACTTTGCAGACTGGGACCAATGCATGCACACAGATTTGCATGCGTTGTACAACCATCTCAGCCTACAGCTTTGAGGGAACAAAAAAACAAACAAACCCAACCACAAAGCATTACATTCTCAACGCGTGCACTGAGATCAAAAAGGAATTATGGTCATCGATCTGGTTTTTGTCTTTTTGCAAAAGTCAGGAGTCTGCAAAGTTTCTTGCATTTGAAAACATTAGTCATGTATCGGCTTAGCCAAAACCAAGCAACTTCTTTATATAAAGAATGTGAACCACTGAACAAGCCTCCAAAATACAGTGCCTTTGTCCAAATACCTATTTACTTATTTATCACACTTAAAGAGTCTTGCATAAAAGTAAAATGAAAGGATGAGGTCAGGATTTTCAGTTTGCAAAGCGCAGGCTATTGAAGTCACTGGAACACAGCACGTCACTTCTTTGCAATGAAATATTTACCTGTGCCAAGCCTGTCGTACTTCCGTTTCTCATGCTAATTATATTTTCACTTGTTAAGGCAGAGTAGGCTGCAGCAGCCTCAGAACTGAGACCCACAGCTGCAGCTGTTACCTGCACCCTGTGAACTGCACCCACGGTACCTGCGCAGCCCTCCAAAAGCCGCCGAATCCCTCACAACCCGGCGTGCTTAGCTAAGGCTGTCACGCAGCCCGACTTCTCTCCAGCGGCACCAGCGTGAGCTGCCTCGCACGCTGGAGTAGGCTTGCCGGCAGCCAGTGCTTCAGACCATCGATGCAATTCTGACAGGCATTTCCTTCAGAGCCTGCCATACTTCTTTACTGCATTTCCCCTTCAATTAGCGCACCACGACAAAAGCAGCACACTCTGTGAACAACGACAATGAGAAGCCGGACTGCCATCTACTCGGATGGGCTGCTTAAACTTCAGCAAGGGGAAAATTAGGCCTGGATTTTGTTTTACTAGCTACATTACTGAAACCATTGTTTTTAAATTCCAATGTTTAAATCCTTAGTTGCTTTTCAGGCGACTGCATTTAAGTGTCTATTTTCTTAATTAACAGGAAACTAGGCCACTGGATCTATTACATAAAAAAATTTCGGTTAAGTGAAATTCCAGGTCTCTTGTAAACGTCTTTTAACACAAGACCGGTTTTTTCAACCTTCCTAAATAAATTCAGCCAGGCCAGAAGGGCAAGGGAGAAAAGTTGCACTGCTTATGTTCAAAAAGTCTTTTAGCTATGTATATATGGCCTTTCTGAAAATAATTGCCTTCGAATGCTCTTAGTCACATAGGTAATTTGTCTTACAATAAAATATGTATAAGCAGCATGCGGCCCACAAAGGCTCGCTCTACAGGAGTCGTCCTGCGCGCGATGATTCCACGCGCTCCCGCCCATCCTCCTAACGGGCTCCTCTATTCCGAGCCATCTCCTCAGTACGGAGGCCCAAAACGGAGGCGACCGCGCCGAGGATACGCTCACCTAGCAAGAAGGGCGAGTTAAGTCGTGGCACTGAAAAGCTGCACTTCGGGTGTAGGGACCTGCCCGCCAACTCGCCGTCCCCTCACCCCTGCAAGGAGGAACACCTCTGCTCGGCTGGCAGGCTGAGACCTGCAAACTCATCACACCGAAGCCAAGGCTGCCAGCTGCCTGGCACTGCAGGAGCTGAACCTACCGACAGGCCTTTCCCATTACCTCCTCCAGCTCCGGTGCTTTACCATCAGAGCGATTAAAATATCTGTTTTACTGAGATATTTCTGGCTTGCATTATGTTCCAGCCTGGTACTACAAACGCTCGGGAGCTGGGGGTGCTGATGATTTCTCATCATCGAGACGTGAAATCCTCCGGGCCAAGTTCAATATTAGTGTAAGTGCACGCAAGATTAGTGACTGGAATAGGGGTGTTAACCACTTCTGCAGACGCTTAATGCAGGTCCTTAATCAGGCAAAAATCCTGTTTAGGCCCAGGGTGCTTTTTGCCGTAAAAAGATAGAGAGAAAAATAAAAGTGATACGCAGCAGATCACTTTCTGAGCTCTGTTACTCTACTACATGCCTGGATTGAGGCCAATAAATGGAGTTATTCTAGATATACACCCATGTAAGTGGCTCACAATCCCGTCCCCTGGAACCGCTCCAGATTTATGACATTAGAACAGAGTGCCAAATTTGGTGCCTTTAAAAAATTAGACCTACGTTTGTGAAAAAGTGGCTCAAAAGAGCGGCGTCCAAACACTGGGAACGAAGACAAATATACATTCCTTGGTTAAATACATTTTTAAGAGCAGTATGCAGTTCGAAGCTGATCAGACTGTGTATTTTTTCAAGGTATTACTAACTTTGTGGCAGAAAGTCTCCTGCTCTCTGGCTATAGTATTTTGATGAGCACAAATGCAAAAAAAAAAAGGGGGGGGAGGGGGGGAACAACCAAAAAATACCAGTATCAGAAACAAGTTATTTTCTGATGAGAAAAATGTTTTTAATAGTATATACTTAGTTTTTTATCAGAAGAAAAATGAAGGCAGCTTTCGCCTAAAACACAAAAGGGCCTAGACCTTACTAAGGACTATGAGGAGGCTTAGCAAACCTAAGTGACTATAGTGATATCAGGTATCACCGATTTTAATTTTACTGGCCAGAAGGTGTAAAATACAGTATGTGAGTGGGGAATAACAAGCCTGTGGCCTAAAATAGGAATGCTGGAATGGGAACTGTCACGAACACAAAATATGAACAGCCACCAAACAGTTAAACCAGCCAGCCAGCAAAAAAAAAAAAAAAAAAAAAGAAAACTCCAAAGAAACTTTTACGCAAGCTTATATAAGCAAAAAGCATTTTTGCAAAGTACCCCACCTTTCTTAAGTTGCTAATAATAAAGGCAAGTGGAACCGATGATACGGCTAACCTGCTAAGCGTGCCACGTACCGTCCCATCTGCCTGACACTACAGCCGGCAAAGAACACCCTTCCCGAGAAGTTCAGCTATTAGGAAACCACCACCGGCATCCTTCAATTTTCGGCGAGCCCGGAGGCGGTGGCCGTGCCAGCCGTACACCACCCACCACCGTGGCACAACAGGGCACGAGGCAGGGCTAGCGGTAGCCCAGTGGGTCGCCCGCCAGCCGCACACACACCTGAATGGACGGTGAACACCGTCTGTTACCATGGCAGCCTGATCTAATTACATGACTGATCAGGGCTGGAGTAAGCGCGCTGAAAGCCTACACCGCTGACATGTCGCTACATGATGAGACAGACAGACAGACAGACAGACGAGCGCAGAGGCTAATCTATCGACCTCTGCCTTCTGTAAAAAGTGAGGAGATTACAGCCACCCTTCAAGAAAAAAAAACAAAAACCCAACCCTGCTGCCCGTAAAATACCGGGCCGGTTTTACGAACAAATTAGGTGCAATAACGTGCAATAACGTGCAATTACAACTTACTATTATCTCGCAGCATTGCAAAAATAACTACGGCGTAACATTTTCCCCGGCCATTCTCAATTTCCCTCTCCCTCATTCACAACCCTTGCTCCCTATCATAAAACCGAGCCGTCTCCATCACCCGAACAGAAATAGATTAACGCGAAGCCAGGATATTCCTTTAGGGGAAGGCTTCATTCGAAACTGAAATTAAAAGTCCTTGACTTCTCGGTGTGTAAGCAGAGTAACTCACTACGCCTGACCACATCTGACACGTAAAGTAACCATTACTGCACAAAATACATAACCGTGAGTGTTAAAGTGTAACCTGCGTTACAAAATATGGATTTCTTTACCATATGAAAGGGAAAAGGTCTCTGGCAAAGGTCATCTACCCGCACCCTTGCCGATCTGCACACAGAAAACATTTGTAAAGGAGGAAGGTTTTACAAACAGGGATTTCTTCGCCTGGGCAGAAGAGGAATGCTTAAAATTTTTCCCCCGTTCTATCAGGAGTTGGGGCTCACGGGGGAAGAGATGCTGTTCGGAGGAGTCCCTATTACACAGCATACAGTAAACAAAATAAAAATAGCCTGTCGCTCTCGTTATCTACACAGCGCATTATATAACGGGTTTCCAACTTGTTTTCTTTTCTATTATTACTCTTCGGTAATTCCTCCTCTTCAATAACATGGAAATCGCTCCCAATTCTGTCATTTTATTATTATCACTATTACTATTACAGTAGGAGCTAACGTTTTCCAGCACGCTTTAATTTAGACTTTAATATTCTCAGGAATACGCGCTGAGGGATTCAGCACCCACAGACATACAAGGGGGTCATTTATTTGTTTTCTACCGGTAAATTACGACGCCTTAAGCAAAAATAATAAAAAAAAAAAAACCACCAAAAAACCCCAAACCCCCACCACTCAACCACCCGCCCGACCCAAGCGAACCCCGAGGCGGAGGGGGAAGGGGTGGGTGAGCGGCAGGAGGGCAGC